>NW_027225627.1:0-260000 GCF_038994185.2 Dermacentor albipictus | reverse complement strand
GGGATCAAATACATGAATAATAACTGCATTGTCATTGCCAAAGATGCTCCAAACGAATTCTTGAAAGCTACACACAGTAAATACAAGTAAAATATGTTTTTTTCATAAATATTATACTCGCATGTGCCAGAAATTGTGCCCAACATAACTGACGTCAATGCTTCCATGTTTTTTGTCTAATAATTAAGTAAAGAAAATATCACACGAACTTTAGAACTATATCAGTTTGAAACCAGGAAAGCAGTGCATGCCGCTGATATGAAAAATTAAAAGGCAATGAACTGAGCAAGTTGAGGACAAATATGTTAATGAAACTTTGTCATTCAAGAACCCTGCTTACATTCTTGTATATATGCAATGGCCAGTGAAAAATCTCAATGGCGCTGTCATTTGTTCCAATGTATTACGCAGGAGTAGCTGTCCCTTGTCGTGTATCGTGAGTAATTGCACCGAAGTTATAGTCGCGACAGAGAGCACGTATAAAAAGCAGGAGTTCTGCAAGATATATGAGGGCAAGTCAAATGAATGAGCCAACAACGGGGTACTTTATTTAAAAGTAGTCTTCATGAGAATTTAGACATTTGACCTATTGGCTAACGAGTTGCGTGATTCCCGTCTTATAAAACTCCTTGGGTTGCTGCTTCAAAAAAATCTGTATCTGGTTCCCTTGAGCCGTTTTTTCGGTTGCCCCAAAATGTAGAAGTCGCAAGGTGACAGGTCTGAGCTGTATGGCGGATGTTGCAGCGTTTCCCACGTGAACTTTGCCAGTTTTGTATTAACCACATAAGCGACGTGGGGACAGGCACTGTCGTGGAACAAGATGACCCCATTCGTCAATTTTCCACGTTGTTCGTTCGTGACTGCGACACGCTGCCGTTCTGGCGTTTCACAATATCGGAAACCATTGATAGCCTCTCAAGATTTAGCAAATTCTATCAGGAATGGACCCTGTCGATCGAAAAAAAAAGTCAACAACACCTTTCCAGCGGAAATGATGGCCTTTACGTTCTTTGGGCGTGGTAAATTCGAATGTTTCCACTGTAAGCTTTGCCGGCGTGTTTCAGGCTCGTAGTAGTGGCACCAAGTTTCGTCCCCTATCACAGTTGCAAACAAGAAGTCGTCATGCTCATTGTGATACCCGATCAGATGAGTCAAGGCAGCGGGAAACTTCTCCGTCTTCTCGCGATGGATAAAAATCTTAGGGATCTATTGCGCACCAAAGAGCCGATAACCGAGAAGCTCATGAATTATGGCGTGAACCGAACCGTGACTGATGTTCAGACGGTCTGCCAGTTCATCGATGCTTATCCTCCGTTCTTGTTTCAGCAGCTCATGAACCTTTGAAATTGTGTGGGGGGTGATTGCACGATGGTTTTGGCGCGGTCTTGCAATGTCTTTGCAACGTCCTTAGAACCGTTTGCTCCAACGCTTCACAGTGGTCAATGATTATGTAAATGAAATGATGTTGATTATGTAAACTTGTTTAACCTGAATCGTCGCGAAATTCCCTATAACACGAGACATACCGACATTTGGTCAACAAGCTTTTGTCGTACTAATTATGGACATCAATCTATGTCCTACCGCATAGCTGATCTACTAAATACCCTTACTACGAGTGGATTAAACCCGGATACTATGTCTCCTCGTTCTTTTTTCACTTACTTCCTTTCGCAAAATCCCGCTGTGTGATTTCTGTACTTGTATTGGATTATTGTAAACATATTAGTACGTACATTTGTATTGGTATACATTAGTATCAGTGTATGTATATGTGTATGTATGCACATATGCTTATGTTGTCTATTTATATCGAGTTTAATACATCTGATGTATTCAATCTTTGTTCATTTTTTAGCTGTATTCACAGCTTATTTTTCTGAAATTATTTCGTATGTAATTCTATTTTCTTCAATTTCTTTTGTTGTTGTTCTGCAGAAGAAAAAAAATACTGCCTGCACGTCCATGTTACGTTTTTTTTTCACATTGCCTGTTAAGTGCCTTGACTTATGTACCTATACTACTGCTGCACACTGTCGAATTGTACCACAGGGGGCCGGGCTTAGTCAAGCTGCAGTAATGCAGCTTTTTCCCGCCACCCCCTTTCTCTTTGTTGAGAGATGAAATAAAACTTTGATTTGATTTGAAATGCAGTGTTCAACGTACACGGCAGTCATATGGTGATCAATTTCTGTTTAGAAACACCTTCAGCTGTCAAAAACTTCGCGACACCGAGCTGTTCAACTTTTGAAGTGTCCATTATGTGACGCAACCATATTCAACCCAGTGTATGAGAGCTTTAAAGAACATTTATCTTCACACCTGCGTGTCACTTGTGTAAATGAGACATGCCGTTCTCCTGCGCGCATGCCTCGCAGATTATGAACCGAACCATTATTGCGCGGTTAGGGTAGGCTCACTTTCATTTGACTCGCCCTCGTACATTAGAAATTCAAAGATGCAATGGGATATGCAAATGCGAAAATACGGCTTGATAAAGGACAAAAAAGTGTTAAAGGACAAAAAGTTCACTGCATGTATACACAAAACCTCGCAACAAGATATTTAAGTATACGTATAAGTCTCCAATGAGTCTATGTATGTAAGAAGAAGTAACTGTATATAATGCGTCAAACAAGGCAAATAAACATGTTGCACAATCATAGATTCACAGAATCCTAGATCCCGCCCCCATTCCATCCACTCCACTGATGTATTGCACGCGACGGAAGGCGGCGCGCTTGCTCCCCGCTTTTCTCCTTTGCGCACACAAGACTGAGCCACCATCGTCGGCTCGCCCATTCCACTTCCCCTCCTACGCTTTCACTCGCACATACAGCATGCAGCGCGTGGTCACGATGTTATCACCCTTGGACTTTATACTAACCACGAGGGCGATGGCAGGAATGCGCCTGGAGTGTCCATATAATCGCTTTCGCAATAATATAATAAACGTATCCGGCAACTGAAGCGTCCCGTCGCCCATTACTTTCCGCAAAAGAAGTATCAAAATCGAACTTTCATCATGCGACAATTCGCTGTGCCGCAACAATGTATTTTTTTTTCTGTGAAGCGGAGACACCAAAATGAAAAAAAAAACGCATAGGAATGTATGTTGGCCAGAATCTAATGCCTACTTCGGGCACCTAATGGGGCTACGGAAGGAATACCGAAGAAAACATGAGACGCTTGGTCCACTGAGAACCATACGCATACTGCTCAGTATCCTACCGCGGCGAAACAAGACTTTCCGGAAAGGTTCCGCTCAAGGATTGCGGTGCAATCCTTCGAGTCCCCACAGTGATGGCGGCGAGCGACTATTGTTTTTTTTTTTCTCGTCTGCTAGCCAGAAAGCGTCCAAAACCCTATCCGGTGAAAACCCACTCGGCCAGAGCAAACCGAACGCGCACCGAAGTGCACCGCACGGTGGTCGGGCCCATACGAGAAAAACGTTTGCTCTCTGGCTGGCTCTTGCAGCCCGCGGGTAGGGGAGCGAGAACAAACAAAAAAAAAAATTGAAGAGGCTCAATGTGTTCTAGCGAATAAAAGTCAAAGTAGAAAAAATAAATAAGAACGTAGTTACTTTGGCTGGCTTTAGTGTCTTGACATGGATGTTCTGGCGTAGGTTAAAAAAAATGTTGATATTTTTTTATGTGACATGACGGCACAGGTGAACCACCCCAACGCTTCGTCTCATTGGACCTCGCTGCCTGCTTTGTCAACTCGTCTGCTAGTGTGTTGATTTGCTTGTCTCGTTGTGCGTTCCAATGTAAGACTTTAAAAAAGACAATAGACCTTTGGCGTCAAATGTTTATAACAATATTAAACCCACAAAGTTCCGCAATTGAAAATCTAAAGCACAACTTTGGAAATGTCAATGCACCTTTCACATCAAGAGCTTATGAGATTTATACCCATAAAGTTTCGCAATTGATATCCATGCGCTCCATAAATTCCGTGGCCTCAGTGTGATGCCGCGGCGAGCCCGCTCACCATCAAAGCGCCCTTCAAACTTTGTGCTCGGATGGGACTGCTTGGCGTTATGTGACTCCCGGTGTATGGGCGTTGCCACGACATCCAGCCCGAGTTTGCAATCTTCGCGGTAAAATGTCTTTTCGAGCGTCAAAAAGACATTCTAGACAAAATCCAGAGTGATTTCCGGCGCCGGGGGTCGCTTTGGTCGGCGGTGCATGGACAGCACGAAAAAATTTCGGGGGGGGCTGAAGCCCCATAAGCCCCCCCCCTGGCTACGCCCCTGTCATCATCATCACCATCATTGTCATCATCATCATCATCCTGTTTTATGTCCACTGCAGGACGAAGGCCTCACCCTGCGATCTCCAATTACCCCTGTCCTGCGCCAATCGATTCCAACTAGCGCCCACGAATTTTATAATTTCATCGCTTTACCTAGTCTTTCGTCGTCCTCGATTGCGTTTTCCTTCTCCTGGTACCCATTCTGTAACCCAAAGGTCCAACGGTTATCTAACCGGCGCATTACATGACCTGCTCAGCTACATTTTTTCCTCTTGATGTCAATTAGAATATCGTCTATACCCGTTCGCTCTCTGATCCAAACCCCTCTCTTTCTCTCTTAACGTTATGCCTAGCAATCTTCGTTCGATCGCTCTTTGCGTGGTCCTTAACTTGCTCTCAAGTCTCTGCCACATATGCACTGGCAAAATGCACTGGGAAATGCACTGGCACATGCATTGGCACTGGACATATAGCACTGGCAAAATGCACTGATTGCACATCTTACTTTTCAATAATAATGGTAAGCTTCCAGTCAGGAGCTGGAAAGGTCTGCCGTATGCGATCCAACCTATTTTTATTCTTCTGTGAATTTCCTTCTCATGATCAGGGTTCCCTCTGATTAATTGACCTAGGTAAACGTACTCCTTCACAGTCTCTAGTGGCCGACTGGCCATCCTGATCTCTTGTTCCTTTGCCCGGCTATTTATCATATCTTCATCTTCTGCATAATAATATTCAACCCCACTCTTACACTCTCTCTGTTAAGGTCTCCAATCATTTGTTGTAACTCATCTGCATTGTTGCTGAATAGAACAATGTCATCGGCAAACCGAAGGTTGCTGAGATATTTGCCGTCGATCTTTACTCCTAAGCCTTCCCAGTTTAATAGCTTGAATTCTTCTAAGCACGTACAAAATAGCTTTGGAGAAATTGTGTCTCCCTGTCTGACCCCTTTCTCTATAGGTATCTCCCTGCTTTTCTTGTGTAGAATTAAGGTAGCTGTAGAACCTCTGTAGATATTCTAACGCGAAAGACGAGTCAGTAAGACGAGAAACTATTTACAGATTATATTTACAACAACGGTTGCAGCGCTGACCGGTTAGATTCACAGCGCGAGCCCATTTCGTTCTCTCTCCCCTTTTCTGGAATGATGGCGCCTACGCGCCTCGTTCAAACAAACAAATACCTCACGCATGTAGTAATATTTTCCAAGCTTTTTACGTAAGCGTTCTGTACTCCTTCATTACGTAGTGCCTCTACGATTGCTGGTATCTCTACTGAATCAAATGCCTTTTCGTAACCTATATAAGCCACATAGAGAGGGTTATTGTGCTCTGCAGATTTCGCGATAACCTGATTGATGACATGGATGTGATCCAATGTAAAGTATCTCTTCCTGAAGCCAGCCTGTTCCCTTGGTTGACAAAATCCAGTGTTAACCTTATTCTGTTGGAGATTATTTTGGTAAATATTTTATATAATACTGGGAGCGAGCTGTGGTCCCATAATTGTTCAATTCTTTAACGTCTCCTTTTTTTGTGGATTAGTATAATGTCTGTATTCTTCCAGTTTTCTGGGACTCTTGCAGTCGATAGACACTTCGTACAAAGAGCCGCCAGTTTTCCAACCATTATGTCTCCTCCATCTTTGATTAAATCGACTGTTATTCCACCTTATCCTCCCGCTCTTCATCGTTTCATGTCTTGCAGGGCCCTTCTGACCTCCACGCTAGTTATAGGAGAGTTTCTGTATCCTGTTCATTACTGTTTCTAAGTGAACTATCATGACTCCTCTTGCTACTGTATACAGGTCAGCTTAGAATTTTTCCGCTGCTTTTACTACATCTTCGAGATTGCTGATGATATTATCCTTCTTATCTTTTAGTGCATACATCATGGTTTGTCCTATGCCAGTTTTCTGTTTTATTGATTTCAGGCTGCGTTCGTTTTTTACGGCTTGTTCAGTCTTTCTCATGGTATAGTTTCGAATATCAGTTATTTTCGCCTTGTTGATCAGTTTTGACAGTTCCGCAAATTGCGTAACGCTGTGCGGCCGCCAGTCCCATACAACCGCGTAGAGCGCAGGACTCTGCGATTCTAGACGTACTGCGCTCACTGCGAAAGGTTAGAAAAACACCCACATAAGCACAGCAGAGAAGTGGCTACGTGAGGCGGTTAGACCAATAACTGTGTAAGCGTCATTCAAAACAAGTAATTGTTCTCAACTTCCGGCGGCGTTTTCTCTACTTCCTTTTTAAATGCAAAGATGTTGATCCATAAATATTCTCATAAACAACGGTCAACTTTTTTTTTATTCGCTTTTGCTTGCAGTTTGGTTGTTGCCTTGGCTCTCTCCCTTAGTAGATCGCTTAATTTCTCAACTCCTTGCGATTTTTGTTTCCGGTTGCCAATTTCGCACGAAAAGTGCTATACAGTTAGGGAAAAACAGACGCCATAACGGGCGACAGTCATCTTGCTTATGGGTTTAAGGGTTATTGCAGGGTTTCATGAAGGACGCTCTTTCACATTATTTTATTTCCCGCCTTATCTAACCCATATCACGTGTATATGGTTCCGGGCATCTGCCAGCGTCGCGGTGAGCCGTGACTCAAGGAAACAATGAAGCAAAGGGATAAGTTAAACGCAATTGGCGTTTTCTCTGGCCGCAACTCATTCCATGAGAGTACAGACCAGCTGAGTAACAGCCGCATCCCTCTCCTGGTCCCAGGATCAGCCTAAACAAAGAAGGTTGAACTAGCAAAAGCAACAGCTATGCGCGTGACGGTTGAATAGAAGGTGACAACTGAACGCATCTCGAGTTAATCGCGCGGGTGCGGAATCTACGAGAAAACTGTCCTTCACATTACAAGAGATGCCGATAACTACCGCCATCTAAAAGGAGTGAAAAAGGCAGCATAGTGCTCACCGATGAACAGCTACCAAGTCTCAACATTGATCTGGCGGCGCTTTAGGAATGTGTGAGGAGTGGTGGCGTGGGTGGGGAGGGGGGGGGTGTATGCCACTGGATTTCGGGGGGGGCCCGGGCCCCCCCGGGCCCCCCCTTGGGTACGTGCCTGCATCCATCCATCCATCCATCCATCCATCCATCCATCCATCCATCCATCCATCCATCCATCCATCCATCCATCCATCCATCCATCCATCCATCCATCCATCCATCCATCCATCCATCTGGCACCGAATTCGAAATGTTTTTATTTGGTAAAAGCTCCTTGTAATTGGTCAGGGCTTTCGCTAATATTATGTTTGCTATTACGATTGGTAGGCTTTTCTTTTTACGGACTGCATGAGCGTACGGCGGGCTTAGTTAATACGGGAACTGGAGCCATGTTGCCGTTGCGCCAATGGCCAGCATAAACGGCGGGCACTCGAACGCCAGCCATTTGGGAAGCGGTTTTAGCTGAAAGAAATCACGTAAACGCGAGCACAATATTTGGATTAAAGATGTCATGAATAGGGACATGTTATAGCGCGTTCATGGCTTCTGTGCTCTCTTGGTCGTGCAGAAACAAAGTGAACTTCTCGCTGAGTTCAAGTCATTTAGGGCGCAAAAAAGTTTATGTAATTTAAGAAACAGCGCCAATGAGGACACCGATTACAAGTTCCACACACCAATGCTTGCCTTTGCTACGCGTTTTTTTTTTCATAATTTCAGTACAACCAATAATTAATTTACGCATAGGAAAGTGCATCATGGACGCATGTTCTAAGGCAATATTATAATGCCTTCGTTTGACTGCTAGTTTAAACAATGTTTTTGAGTGTGTGTAACTTTACGTAATCAATATAAGCTCTAACATAAACGTTTAAGATGAACATTCGTCACTTTTGTCACGACATTCGCCACAACCAGTAAGCTGCTCTGACGCCGCCCCGTTTTCGAATTTCTGCCGTCGAAGCGCAAGTTTTCATGGGAGTTCTATAGAGGGGCGCTCACGGTGATTTAGAAAAGTAAACCTCTGTGAGAACCACTGTGAGATATTAGTATAGGAGTTTCAGTGCATGACTGCGGGTTAGTATAGAAGTTGATGTCACCTTTCAGGAAAGGAAACCCGACTGCAACAACCGGAGGACAGGTGGTGTGCACGGTCATACTTGGACATACTAAATATCACTTGGACATAGTAAAATAAAATTGCGTCTACAGTGTGCCTAAGTCGCGTTCAACGTGAAAGCAATAATAAAAAAATAGAAACAAACAAACAGATCAACGGGAAGCTCCGACGAAATGAAGGTAAGTTTGAAGACAAAAACAGCCAAGAATTAATTCCTGTAATGCCGACGCGCGGGGGCACCCGAGATTGGCTTCGAACACCCCCATCCGCTCCCTTGCGCACTGCGTGCTAAAACAAGACGACGTTCGTGACTTACGTTCTGTTCCAGCGCAATGATCACCAACGTAATCCATTTAGTCAAAAACATTGCAGCAAAAGATACGAACGCGTGTTTAAAGAAGTGCGTTCGCGCTTGAGGCGTGCATAGGCTGACACCTTATGAGCCGCGTTTCACACGAACGGGGCTCTGAGCTCTGTTCTGCAACCTAGACGTTCGGTTATCGCTTCTCGCATGCGGTCCTTGCTTCGGCGAAGCAGAAGATACGCGGCGAGCGCGGGCAACGTGTTTCCGTACAAAAAAAAAGAGAGATAAATACGAATGACGAAAACTTAGTTTGTTGACGGAGCTTAGTTTGTTGGCCGAGTCGAAACCTAATCTCTTGTATTGGATTACAGTCTGTTGATGCAAGTTTCCACAACTTGGGTTGTTTGGTACACAACGGCGCTCCGGAGGTGTGTTGATAACGATAACAAACATATCATAACGAGAAGTTGCATCGCATAATATGTGACTGAAAGGAAGCATGGTTAGGTATACTGAGCCGAGGGGCGCCGTCGCCTTCAAGTTCACGCGCGAGCTCAGCGTGACCTCATGGATATTGACAGCGTCTGCTTGTGCCTAAATATTAAAAGAAACAATTGATCGACTGTACTTCGTCGGAAATAAACGAGATGTGCCGACCATCAAGTATCGAAGGACCTATCTTGCGCAAAGATAGCCTAAGTACAAGAACATATCTTGCAATTTGTGAAATCATAGTGATTTGTCAGCGCTGAGATTTCGGCGGGAAATAAAAAAAAAGAAAAGTTCGCGTTTTTTTTTCCGGCAATCATGAAATGTTTCTCCCCGAGCGTGTAGTTCTGATAACATTCCGATAACCATCCGTGTGCCTTAATGAATGCCTGCATCTTAGTGGTCGCGTGCCTTGTTGCAACTAAGCCCATCCTCTCCTTCCTAAAAGTGACTGATATGGCTTCTTGTTTGTCACGATTCGGTAGTCTTGTTTTCGTACTTATGGGGCCCCATAGCGTAAAACTATTCCAAAATGTTTTTATTCCAATCACCTGACGTCAAATTGCGTAACCGCCGACGCAAGCATCGGGCGGTGACCCGGAGGGTTGTCTCAACCAAGTAAACAAACGCTCTCCTCGTTCACAGCAAGTCACTTTTGTCTGCTTGAAAAACGAACAACATTGCCTACACTGAGCGGCTTGTCTTATCTAATTGGCCGACAAGAGGCGAGGAGCACGCTCAAGTGGAGAAGGGTTTGATGGGGCCGAGCAACTGCACTGAAAATCGATGACCGGACAAGGAGGGTGGTGCCGGCGTCTGCGATTGGTCAGCTTTCCCTTGTTTAACTCGCGCTGGCTGGTCAAAAATGACGGCGGCATGCAACGGAAGCCTATTAATGACGCTAAAATGGATCCTCAGGAAAGAAGAGTTGGCAGAACGAGGTCGTAAACCTGCCGAAAGTTCTGGATAACGTAACACGGCCACTCAAAAATTTTTATTACACGCAAATAAATTCATGCTCTCCGGCAGGGGGGAGTAGCCAGTGCCGGAGCGATCGGTGGCAGACACCTTTTATTCCTTTCGGAACGAGGCAGCCTGCGGCTATTCAGAAAAAAATTCACGCTCGTTCGGCATATTAACGCATCTTTAACGCGTACACGTCACTCTGACGTGGTAAGTTTTTGCGGTTTTATGACGTCGCGTCAGAGGCAGGTGAAGTGGGTGCAGCCCGAAAACATTTGACCAATAGCCGAGGGCTAATGGCGAAAAGGCGTCGAATAAGAAATAATTATTTTTGTTTCGTTCGGTCAAATTATGCATAATTAGTCTGTACACGTCATATCAGACGGGGAACTATCGCGGTTTTCGTGACATCGCGTGACAGACAGATGAAGTGGGAGTGGTCCAAAAAAGTTTTTGACCAATCGCGGTGGGCTGGTTTCGGAATTGGAATAGAAAAGTTTTGATTATTTTTACTTTATAGCGCCCATGGAAACACACCGCAACTTTGTAATATAAAAGTGTGTGGTCAATTCCGTAACTAAGAAGAAGTTAGTTGTGATTAATTAGAGAACGGATTGTTTCTTTTTTTTCTTGCGAATAATGTCCAGCTGACCACAAAAGCTCGGCAGGGGACATATCAATTCATCGGTAGTAATTCATACAGGCACCGGGCGGACGTCGTAAGGCGCCAGCGGCCCGGCGCGTCAGCAACGTGCTGGCGAACCGCGGCGCCAGCGGCAGAAGTCAGAGCACTGGCACTTGAAGCAGACGACGTGACGAAGACGTTCACGGTGCTTCCAGTTATTTCGCACTGCAGGTTTTCAAGCCTGATGTAGAGGAAAACGCATTGTCGTGTGTCTGCTTTTGGGAAGGGTCGCCACTTGCATGAGGCAGGCCCCACACTGGCACCAGGTAATATATAAGGTAGAAAACGCGTGCAAGTTACGATCCAAATGCACCCCGCCAACAGAGCTCACCGCGGTAAGCTAAAATGTAGAGCTTCACCATTTGTATTCCAGATAATATTTTACCGTTCACGTTAACATTGTCGCGTACCTAAATATGTAAAAAGGGTAACAGCTTGATAAAAAAAATTCACCTGCGATGTATGAAAAATATGAAAAATACATTCCACTCGATGTGTGCCACTGGGTCAGGGGCCAGCGGGAACCTGCCGCACTTCAATGAACCTTCTTTTGACGTCAACTTGGGTCACTGCAAGTATCACAGCAACTTTACACCTTCACCGTGACATTCACGTAATGCCATTGTTATTGCAAATGAGTGTTGGCGTCGACGTTCGGGTTCTTGTGGCTCTCAAAAAACGCGTTCTTGCCAAATACGACGTTCAAAATCGCGTTTGTGCTTTTTAGGAGCTTCGCGTTGGAGATGTCAAGCTAAAAGGCTTTTTCTACCAGCGAAGCGCTTCGCGAATACTGTTGTGAGTTTTACGGTGATCATAAAACGAGGAAGTATTTTTCACTAGACTACTAAGATTGCCAGAGCTATTGTGGTGGTTGTGTGGGATAACTAGGATGCCTGTGCCTGCGTTATGTTGGCTCCAATTGCAACGCTTCAACCGCACCCCTGCATCCATACATGGAATGTTTCAGCAACCCTTCGCCGGAATTGAAAAATATGCCGATGCACTAAAAGGGTTCGCGACCAAATGCTTGTTCCTACATTGTTATATGGCAACCTTGACCCCGCAGGGAAAACGGTGCGACTATTCAAATTGCGCGCAGGCTACTCTCATACCGGCGTCAACTAAATTCGAGTACCTATACACGAACGCCACTACACTGTTTGAGACGACTGGCACGCATACGCCGTGTCCTGAAGTCGCGACCGGTCCTAATACATCCCGCGCCCGGTACCTATACAGTGACGGGATTTGAGTGAATTTTGAAGGCTTTTTTATAAAAAACAAGAAGTGTTCAAAGCAGCTCGCGCCCGCACGCACACACTCTCTCTCTCTCTGTATATATGGACACTGGAAGCTTGGAATGTGATCGGATTATATACCTACCTATGCATGGTTCGGATATTCCATTGCTAGGGCTTCCTACGTACAGTACGTCACGTACATTAATAACGGATGAGTGCGAGCCAATAGCCGGCTGCTGCCTATTGCGTAAGGATCGTTGAAATAGAAACGCTGTTAAACATTTCAAAACCGCAACTTCCTCATCTACCGGGTGTTTATTACGAGGCAAGCGGGCTTAGTGATAACTGATGCCGTGGGAGGACCTGGGGCTTTTCATGAACCACCTTTGCTTGCGATTTCACCACCAATCTCGAAGCCGCCAAACGGTCACCCCAGCCACGGCTTTCCGCTTCCACGTCGTGTCCAGTGGCACTTAGTCACGGATGCGTAAATGAACCAGACCTCGCGTTGGAAGACGTTGATGCCTGCTAGACACGTAAGGAGCGTCGCGTACGTTCCACTGCTGTCACGCATGAAACGTGAAAAATAAAGTATAAAAAAGGCAACGATGTATTAGCGTGTTAAAGATAAGCTTTGTGCCGTAGCATCAGCAGCATCAAAAAACCAAATATTCGCGGTACAAAGTAAGGTCAAGAATATATTTGTTACCAGTCGACTACAAGCTGTGTGTCTGATACGAGTGCATTTTATCGGCTAAAACTAAATCGCTAACATAAATTACTTTTCGAATCAAATCCGAGTCTTCTGGTTTCTTGAGACTAGCTTTCGTGGCGTTCATTTTTCTTTAAACGAGGAAAATCAACCAGGAAAAGAAGTGCGGAAACACTGGTTGTTAGGTCTTTCCGTTTGTTATTGAACCTATTTTTGTTCGCCCCCCCCCCCCCCTAAAGAAAAAATATCTGCGCAAACGTTTCCCTCAGAAGCATTTCATTCGCGTTTAAAATTGGTTATTAAGGTTTGAGGAATTTCGCCTTCAGTGGACATTCTGAATGCAGACACCTTAATAATCTGTGGCAGTAATGAAGCTATCAGCATTCGGTGCTCCCAGGTTGTCTCTCTTCCAGGATGTCAGCTTTGGCATAACGCTTCTTAACTCCGGTGATCTGATTAGAACCGACATAATCAACATGACACTGGCGATGGCCTCTTAAGCCGTCTTTCTCTCAATGCTGTCTACAACTTTCTATAACCGAAGCGTCATTTTCTAAGCGTTGTTGAACTATCTTAATTAGCAAATGTTAGTGACTTAGCAAATGCCATGAGAAGCTACTAGAGACTCGAATGCACAACTTGTTGCAAAATATTGTTGTTTAGTCAGTTGAGTCTCTTGTTTTATTTTAACAAAAAAAAAAATGCGGTAGCGAGCATATCTCAAAGTCATACCATAACATGTGCATACAGACACTTGTTTGCTGCACTGCCCTCGCAGAAGTTCATATTAATAGATCTTTCGATCTGTTGTTTATGTGTGCGCACAATGGGCGAAATTCTCGCCGCTTTTTTTTCGCATAGTAGCATTTGATGTGTCGTATTAAACAAAAATTAAATTATGGGTTTAACGAGCCAAAGCCACTTTCTCATTAAGAGGCACGCCGTAGCAGAGCACTCCGGAAATTTCCACCGCCTATTGTTCTTTAACGTGCACTTAAATATAAATAGATGGGTGTTTTCGCCCCCATCGAAATGCGTCCGCCGTGGGCTTGTGCTCAGCAGCCCAACACCATAGCCACGGAGCAACCACGGCGGGTCTTTCGTAATAAAGCTTCAGCAAACACTAAACTAAGATTAAATATTTATTTTAATGGCATAATAAGTCCCAAACACTGCATGGCAAGAAGAAAAGGAAACGAAAGGACGAGGGAGCGAAGACATGACATAAAACTGTTTACAGCGCAAACACATGCAACCACAAAGTAAGGGACAGGACACAAGCGCTGACTGTCAACTAACATTTATTAACGGAAGACGGGTGCCTTATATAAGGGGAAAGGCAGAAGCGAAAGGGGAAGGGAATAATACAATCGGGGAAAATGATGATGCGCATCGATAAACGAACATGCCAGCAGTCAACGCATACAGGCGCGAAGAAACAAGAAAACGATGAAACTAGACAAACACTAACAAAAGACGAGGGATACTAAGATACAGTGAAATCAGAAAGCAGCCGCTTCCAAAAATTGAAGCTCTGCCGCAAAAAGCGATACAGAAGGGGTGCTTACGCACTTGCTGCCATATTTGTGTATGTAGAACGTTTCCAAACTGACGCGCGCCGTCTCGTCGGCACTCTTCCCGAGAATCTTCGTCTCTCCCAAACGATCCCAAACTCAAACCAATCCCAATCCCAATCAATCCCAAACCAATCCCAATCCCAATCAATCCCAAACCCGTCTTCCGTTAATAAATGTTAGTTGACAGTCAGCGCTTGTGTCCTGTCCCTTACTTTGTGGTTGCATGTGTTTGCGCTGTAAACAGTTTTATGTCAAGTATGCACCAACTCGCCCAGAAAGAAGTTTTAATGGAGCGAAGACAAATTGGTAGACGTTTTTGTGGAAACCCAATTAATTTCGACAACCTGATGCTCTTTAACGCCCACTAATAAGCAGGATGTCGAGCCAAAATTCTTATTGATTCAGTTCAAAAACATCCTGAAGTTAAACTCTTTTAGGAAGAAAAAAAAGTTGAATAAAACAAAGATTGAACCAGTTCCGCTTTCACACGGTTAAAAAGATTTTCTTTTTTTTTCTTTTTTTTGCCCATCAGTTCATTAACAGGCATGGCGACAGTATGAATAAGAAAAAGTAAAATACTTTTGCAGAATATCTGTTGGAAAAGTTACGGATCACGAGGTCGGTTAAAAAACTATTATTTAGCACCCTCGGCACGCAGCCTATTTCTTGTATTTCCAGCATGTACACGTATATGCGAACAATGCGTATATGCCACCGACTGTAATCTCGCCGACAAAGTGCACTTGGTCTGGCGAGTTGGCCTGAATGCGCTTTGTCTGCTTTAAATCCTGTTTGACGAACAACGAGAAGGGGAAAGAGTGCGGTGACGGCGCCTGTGAACGTTGCCTGGGCTTCTGTGGGAACAGCGTCACGCGCGACGGTGTGCCGGCGCGGCTTCAGCAGCGGTTGCGGCATAAGAATAGTAGGTGCGGTGACCGCGGCGGCGCTTGTGTCGGCGTAGTGTGGGGACGTATGAAAAAAGGAGTATGATTTCATAATGCATTCAGCCCATGTATGCAGCCTAAACAGCTTCGCTGGTAAACCCATCCCCACAGGAGTGTATCGGCCGCTCGATTGCCTTTTTTTTCTTCTTTTTCTTTTTTTTTCTTCGCGCTCGCACAAATAGGCGTGAACGCAGTGCAATATCTGCACTGCACCCAAACTGCACAATGCTTTCGCCTCCGCTGCTGCTGCTGATGCAGCGCCCGGTGCGTATTAGTCGATTGGCTACGGCGTGAGATAGGGCCTGTTCTATACCATACAATTTCATGGGATAATTGCAGCAATAATCAATAGAAGAAAATTTGGCGCTAGTGTCTACGGCATCTGTAGGTGGAGTAGTTAAGCCAAAATGGGAATTATGAGTAGTACGTGGATTTGCCTTAACATCGTCCTTCAAATGGCCTCGTGGCTTTGTAAGCTCGTCATTGTCAACAAAGTACTGCGTAAAACATACATTATTACGGTTCTTCGACGGCAGGATTCCAACACAGAACCTATAGCATGGATGTCCGAATTGGAACCCATTACGCCACAGACGCATTCATCGACGAGCGGCATAGAACGTCCATACGAAAGTCGTTGTTGGACGCTCTCTCCGGCATCTCGCTGAAGATAATGACGACGACGATCTTAAAGGGACACCAAAGTAAATACTAAGTCGACGTGGACTGTTTAAATACCATTCCAGAAGCCTCGCAACGCTTGTTTTGTGCCAAGAAAAGACTTCGTCCACATGAAAAGTTGCTTCTTCCGGGTTCGAATATCTTTTTTGAAATTCAAAGCAGCCGTCACCCAACCGGGGCAGTGGTGACGTTACATACGCCATCAGCGCCCTTCGCTGCCGTCGGCGATTAAAACGGTGCCCGGCAGACTGTATGTACCGAGCCAGTGGGTTCGCCGCTGCAGCTGCTTTTCGTTCAAGTGGCGTAGCCCGTTCGGGCATCCTGTGACATCACATGGAAGTTGGATTTTCTGCTCCCTGCGGTTTGCGCGAGTTTCGCGAGCCGGCTAAACCAGCGCAGTACTATGTGACAACGAAACTAGTCAAACGCGAAAGCGGTGGGTGCATGGCACGAAGTCGAGCGATAATGAAACCTTTGGACCACTCGCGTCGTTGTCAAGGCTAAATTCAATTAGTTCTTTTTTTTTTTCAAAAATGAAACAGAACTGGACAAGTAGCATTTTATTTTATCTTACATTACAATACAGGTATGTTTTTCGCAACGATTGGTTGAATACCAGTGACAGAATTTAACTGAGGAGGGCTTTTGTCATTGGGCAAGTACTTGAATGTCCCGGGGAAGTCTCTATCACGTCGTTCATTTATCTCAATTTCCACATTATCATGTTTCTGTTCGCGCTAATATTCACGGCTCAGAGATTCTCGAGCACCAATCTATCACTTTAGCTTCACTCAATATTTGCCTTTAGTGTCCTGATAACAGCATGTAGGATATCCACCGAGGATAGTGTACCAAAAATCGAGCAATCTAGAAAAAAATGTGTTATAATTGCTGAATAAATGATGACGACGACGACGACGACGACGATGATGATGATGATGAGAATAATAATAATAATAATAATAATAATAATAATAATAATAATAATAATAATAAACTTGTGTAAATTGCGCACGAGAGGCCACGTTTCCCCCCTTTTAAGGTCTAAGCAAACCACGCTTCAAGACTATGTTGATGGTGTCACTGCGCTCAACCGAATTACGTGCATCTTACGTTCGCCACCGTTGCTATTTTTTCTGAGCAGTCCAGTACCCGTAGGTGAGCCCACGTATCCGGTATCATGTACAGGGTGGTCCTTTATGAAAAAGAACACGCGAGCGCGTGGCCCGTGCTTTGCGGAGGCTGCTTAGAGGCCAGCGACAGGCAGCAAGGGAAGCCCGTCTGCTTGTGGCGTCATCTGGTGGCGGCCAGAACAACCAGGCATGGCCGATAGGCAAGCGCCTGCTAGAATAAGCTGGAGCCCCCCCTTCTCGCTCGACTGTTTCGCAACGAGCGGGGCCTGCAGCGCAACGTCTGCTGCTAGCAAACCGCGTTGGATACGCAAGCGCACTGGAAACGTGGAAGCGCCAACATAGGCCCGGTGGTTATTAGGTGCTCCTGGCGTACCTATGCTAAGGCGTAAGCATTCCAGGGATTCTTCCCTCGGAACTTTGTCCGTCCGTCCGTCCTTCTGTCCGTAATGCGTGACACGATGCACTGCATCCATAAGTATACATGAGGTTATGCGGAGGTGTATGTGAGAATGGCTTATCACTACGTATGGATAATGATATTTATGATTTTGACTTTATATAGTGAGTGCCTGAGAGGTATAAGTGTGTAAGTAAGGTTAATAAATACAAGCAAGATTAGTTACAACAAAATTAGTTGAGCGTAACGGCAATTCGTTGAGGGCAATTAGGAATACTGATTCCAATTAAAATCAATTTATGGTAAATAATTAGACAAATCAAAAGTTACTAAAACGTAAGCAACGGAGCCTAAACAAGAATTAAGGGTACCTTGATATTAGTTAGACCTAATTAAGTAATCATAATTGATAATTACAGATACAAGCGCCTTCCACATAACACAAAACTAAGGTTAATTCGTTAAGAATTGGGCAAATGTCGTCATTATACAATATAACGAAGCCTGAATAATAAATAAAGTAGTTACGTTTATTTACCTAAGCTGAAGTTTCATTTTAGTGCACTTCTCTCCTAAACCGCTCCAAATCTGGCCAAGTGTACTTGTGCTAGGGGGGGGGGGGAGTGCGTAGCCCGGGTACCGTACTAGAAAATACTATAGAGAAAATATTGGAGTTGTCAAAGTGTGCATAAGCACACCCCCAAATTACAACTTGGCCCAATACCAAATTTAAGGGGGCCCCCCTCCAAATTTCTCCGAATTTCAAGTTGGCCAACCCTGAAATTTTAAGCTTGCCGACCCCGAAATATAAATTGGCCCATCCCCAAATTTACGTTGGCCTACACGCAAATTCCAAGTTGCCCCCCCCCCCCCCAATTTAGGTTCGTCCACATCCAAATTTCTCCATATTTCAAGTTGGACCACCCCCAAATTTCAAATTGGCGCATGCCGAAATTTAGATTGGCCCACTCCCAAATGTGTGTTGGCCTACACTCAAATTTCAAGTTGGCCCACCCCTACTACAGGCTTCCCCATGATTCGCCGTGGTTGCTCAGTGGCTACAGTGTAAGCCTGCAGAGCACCAGGTTGCGGGATCGAATCCCGGCCATGGCGGCCTCATTCCCGCCGCCGTGGCTGAGATGCGGTCGCAAATCTAAGTATCCGTGTACTTAGATTTGGGTGCACCTTAAAGGAGTACTGACACAAAAATTTGAAGTCGAGATAACGTATGAGGTCGATTTAGTTGGTCACACACACATCGTCTATAATATATCAGCGGCGAATATAGCTTAGAGCATATTTAAAATTTTAAAGTACGTGCGCGCAGCCAACCGCAATACAGAGCACCTCGCGACATTGGCATCACGCGGGATTGTAATTACCCAGAAAACACTACGTCATGTGGCTACGTCACGAATTTTCGTTTGCTGCCATGCGGCTTACATGTGCTCTTCTCCTCTGTTGTTGCTTGTTCTAGCTGTTGTAGTGGGACGCTGCAACTGCAGTTTTTTTCGTGTCCATCGGGATATTTCCACAACGTTCAACGCTGATTTGTTGTGTCTTGCCATTGATCGTGGCCGTTGCGAGGGTTTTGTTGAGGTTCGTCCTCGCCATCGCCTGCGGCAATATCCGAGTCGCTAAGCGATTGGCCACGTCTAAAGCGCGAGAAACATGGTGCGATTTTCCGTGCGATCTGTCGTACGGCGCCTCGTGTGCGACTTGCCGCATGCGGCGATTCGGGACCCATGGTACAAATGAGCGAGCGGCGGGTAGCTCCGCCCAGAATCGGCGCCCCTGCGTGGAAGTTCGGAATGCTGCGTAACTTCGAACAGAAAGTGAAAGCAAGTGTATTTGCGCAGCTATCTTGTTTGAAACAAACGATGTCAATATAAACACGTCTGTGCGAGCGCTGTAGACGTGTTTCCGCAAGGCCGTGTTAGCAGTATCGCATCCGTTGACAGCCGCCGATGGCCAGGAGCCGGCAGGCATAGCTCACTGGGCCATCGAATCCGACACCGGTTGCGCTTGTGACACGATCGCTTGCAGCTCGCATAACGAAGCGCCTATGTTAGTCGGCACAACGCGTACACATTTATGCCACGCATAAATTGCAGCACATATGATTTCATTGGTGCCGATGGAAGCGAACGAGCATGCCAGGTGAGCTTGCGATCGCTGGGAGCTCTAGACGATGTAGGCCTAGCTCGCCGGCCGTCTTTCCGAGGCCGAGGGCCCTTGCGATGCGTCCGCAGCTCGTAATAAAGCGCCTAAATTCGTCAGCACAATCAATGCCTGAACATTTATGTTTCTCTTAAGTGAAAACACGGTTAGTTTTCCCGGTGGTGTTAGTAGAGACGAGTAAACACGCCAGTCAGGAGGCGAGCCGCTGCGTATACAGACGATTGCTGGCGCGTCTGCGCTTACCGCGTCCGAGTAGAAATCACACCAACGATTTACTGTTTCGCACAACGTTTTATAACTCGTACTCTTTCGAGGTCACTTTATTCTAGAAGTTATTTCGTGTCAGAAACAACTTGTAGCCGATTTATGTGCCGCCGTCAGCGGCGACAGAGGTCCGCGTTTCGACCAGGGAGAGAGAAAAAAAAACAAAAAAACAGACATGATCGGAGCGGCGAGGTGCCCGCTCGCCGGCCCCGCCGCGCCGGGTCTACCACGTGGCCATGACGTTCACGCTACCGCCGCTGTCATTCGCACGATGTCATTCGCACGGCAGTCGCACGACAATAGAGAGTTTTAGTTTAGGGGACGCAAGCGACTTGCGTACGCAAGAGCTAGGGGCCACGCTACTGCGCATGCGCAGACCCCTACGTCATGGTCTGCGCATGCGCAGTAGCGTCGCCCCTAGCTCTTGCGCACGCAAGCCGCTTGCGTCCCCTAAACTAAAACTCTCTAATATTCAGCAAGTTCCTCGCGTTAGGTCGCGTACGCTGGCTGCGCGTCAGAGCACACGTCATGGCTTTTTGCGAACACGTGACCACTTTGTTTCCATTCCCCTTTCTCCCGTCTCGTTGCTCTCTGGAACCGAACCTTCGACTGGTCCCTATAAAAAAGACTGCAAATAATTACCTGTCGCGCTCTGAAGTAAATGAGGTATAGTGCCGTTTTTACTGGGTCATTATCTACTTATTAAAGCAGAAAAAAAACCACGTGGATTTTTTTTCTGTCAGTACTCCAGTACTCCTTTAAAGAACCCCCAGGTAGTCGAAATTTCCGGAGTACTCCACTACGGCGTGCCTCATAATCAGCAAGTCCTTTTGGCCCGTTATTCCCCATATTTTAGGCTTCCCAAGAATGTTGTGTGGACCTTATGTATCTCTACGGTTATTCTCTTTATCAATTTTTAAAAAATTTTCCTCATTGCTTATCAAGCTAGCAGTCATCTACATTTACACTATTATAATGAATAATTGTCGGAACTTCGCACATTGCACATTTCATTGCAGATACAAGGTATAACACTTTTCTCGTGGCGGACACATCTTGCTGCTGTACTCGCGAAAGAATGCTTACGCATTAAAATACTCTGGGAGTGCCTATTAACTAGCGGGCATATGTTGGTCCTTCCACGTTTCCAGTGTGCTATAGAGTACCGAGTGCGGTTTGCTAGCAGCAGACGCTGCGTTGTAGGCCCCGCGTGTTGCGCATGGGGCTCTTGCATTGCCAGGGAGCGCTGCGAAAAAGTGCTAAAAAGTGCCCTCTGTCCTAAAATGGGTCGTACCAAGCTCGGTCGTCTGCATCGGAAAGCACGTTTACAATATGGACCCGCCACTTTCGGTTGTGTTGTATCACGGCCTGCAGCGAATATCGGGCGCCGAAGATTTTGCCAGGGGTGGCACGCTGCGTGAAGGCAAGAAATTATGCAGTACCGAATACGTGTACGCCGTTCAAGAATTAGGCGGCGAAGCTTTAGCACGGTGTCAATCGCAAGTGAAGCGAGTCGCGTACGAAGTGGAACTACAGGTAAGGTTTGCACGCTAGCTGCTATATTCAGGCGCACAAAGGCAAGAAAATGCTTGCTATAAATGAATCCACAGCAGCGATAAGCAGACATCATGTGTACGGAACTGCTCGAGCACACGACGGTACGCGCCGCGATGTACGAACTGCTCGAGCGCACGATCGTCGGCGCCGCGACGGCAGCGGTCTTTCGACATGCCGCCAAACGGCGGGCCTCCTGCAATCTTTGTTGACTGCATGCCGCTAAACAAGTAGTTGTGCCTGCGTTGTAGTAGCGGCCATCTGTCCCTTTTAGTAACTGGTAATAACTGATGCAATGCATATGGGCTTGCACGTACGTGCGAATCGCGCGAGTTTGTGCGCTGCTCGCTTGATGTAGCTTTTAATGGCAGCGCTCGAACATCGATGTGCTGCATTCAATACTGCCTTGCTGCGCTGCCTCAACGTGCTGGCTTGAGATCAACGATGAGCGCATTAACTCTCTTAACATGTGCTGCTTGTAGTGGAGTAGTCAATTGTCATCGAATGAGCCCGACCAATTGTGCTCATTTGCACACACCTGCTTTACCACTTCGCATCGGTCGAATTGTTAATTGTCGCTGTGGCCGGGTCTCGAATCGTGAATTACCAGCCATGCCTGGTGCTATGTCGGTCTGCTTTCGGGACTGTAGGTGCAAAAGACCGAAATTTAGAACGCAGATGATCAAGCAAGCTTACAGACAGGCGAAGCAGTCAGCGTGGCGGGAAGTTTCGCTTACTCAGCGCGACGAACTGCAGCTATGCAGCACGCCCGACGCTCCACTTCGTGAGGCCTTGAAGGAAAACGGTAGGATCTGATGTTGGAATTCAGGCCTTCTTGATCATGGCAGCCCACGACGCAGAAGTAATGTCAGTGACGCCTTTTCGAGGCTGGGCTAGGTCTCTCCGGATCGGCGTCACCGATTCCTTCTGCTCCCAGCATTACGTCCCACGGCACACGGAGAGTCCGTTTTCGTTAAAGCATAGGCGGCGGCGAGCTCGCAGCGTGGTCGGCGTGGTCTGTGAGAAGTGACGAGCCTTTTCGCACTCGCAACAGGGCATAAAAAAGTGCGAATCGACGCAAAACTCGGCCTAGAAACGTGCTTCGCCACAGCCAGGGCTCAATACGACCCAAGCTGGTACGACCCAGATGTCGTTTCCCGCGCCGCCACCCGGCGCCGCTACTATACCTCAAACTGCAGCGCAAGACGCCCATAGCATCCACAGCGCTTGCCTATCAGCTGCGTGTGCTTCTTCCGGCCTCCAATAGATGGAGCTACAAGCAGACGTGCTTCCCGTTGCTGCCTGTTTCTGGCGCTCTAAGCAGCCTCCGCAACGTGTTCCTGTATATGCTCCCGCAGGGAGCAGAGTTGCGCATACCTTTTCCGGCGCCGCTCGCACCGCTATTGGCCGAGCGCGAAAAATGACATCAAATGATCCGCGCCACTGCGAAGCCAACTTTACGGGCGCATCGCCGACTCATGCGAACTCGTCGTTTCCGTCAATGCCATCGCCTTTGCAATCAGCGGACCGTCGATCGTGCGTTGAGAGGAGCAGCTGCGGGTTTCAGGTACGGTATTCGACGATGTGAAGTCAAGGACCTTGGTGAAGTGATACGAAACACATCGTACTGGCACTTGTATTCCAGTATGACGGGGTGCAGCGCACCACACTGCACAAACCGCACGGAATTCAGCCATAGGAGTAAATGCTTCAGCCAAGCAAACTAGCTGGAGACACACTGATACTATAGTGAGAGTGTTGTTGCTATCAAGTCTGGGCTTCTTGACTTTGAATGCACCCTTCAGAGTTTAAAATTGAAATGAATGATATGTACCTCTCTCGTCAACCGCAATTTCTGAAGAGCTAGGACATCTTTGCAGAAAGCACACAAGGGAACAAGGACAAAACGGGTGCTAAGTTGGCATATGCATATTTAGCTCTCTAGATATAATAATTGTAATATATTCCTTCTACGTGTGAAGTTTTGGGAACAGTAAAATTGATTCTAGTCAATTTATTGCCTTGAATTGCATAGGCTTATTTATTTTGTTAACGTATTGCTGCCATCGAAGCTAAGCCGCAATTGTATGTGTGCTAGCTTGTGAGCATCATGTATCAGCCAGTGGAACAAAAACTTGTCGTTCAATTAAACACGCTAGAAATCTACGTTGTGCTTTGGTGAATGCTGTTTCCTGTGGGCGGGAGTGGAGTGAATGCACTGTTCATTGACGTAAAATTTCCTTGCCTCTGATGCAATAGGTCACATAGCTTTGTAACCTGGCTTTTTGGCGAAGGCCTGCTTCAGTGATTTCATTGATTTAATACAGTGTCTTCAACTACTGGCTTTTCTCTGAGTGGTAAGAGATCAAGGAAAAGGTGTTGTCAGACTACAGTCTGCACTGTGTGAATAATTACTCTGCAAGTTTGCCATCTTGATGTGATAAGTACAATAAAAATAACCTGTTGTTATTCTTAATAGCTTGTTGCCTTTCCAGTTTCTTTGAATTCTGCCCCCAAGGTTCCAAGAACCAGCACACTTGGCCTGCTGCCAGCAACCGTTCATGCATTCCCTTGTACGAAATAAATTTGATCTAGAAGCTCTTGCATCTTGAGTCTTTTTCTACTTGCAGATTTGCTGATACTATATAGCTGATTAGCCTGCGGTATGAATGAATCGTAAAAGTAAGCTTTGCTTAAAATGTGCGCATGTGATCATCTGAAATGCGCTTAAATCTGTGTCTGCACCGCATGTATCGAAAACGTGCAGCTGTTGTGAACAATGGTTAGTGATAAATGACGCTCTGTTAACGGTCACTGACATTGCTGCAGGCACGATAGCTCTCTCGGCGGCGGTCATTAATCGGCTGGTTTCGGCAGCCAAAATGCGCTAAGTGTCCACCTTACGTGTGTGAAGTTTTAAACACTCTTTAAAACATTTCTTGCTTTCTGACAGTGATAAGACAACTTCATATGCATGCTGAAAATCATTGCACCGCCTTTTGTGGCAACGTACTGCGCGTTTGCGAGCGAACTTTGGAGCTGTTCGAGCCACGGGAGTATCTTATTTTGGGGAATCGAAGGCGGTCCTACCCCCTATTTGTACGTTCATGTGTGTGTTTGTATATGCGTATTTACATAGGTACATACAAAGTTTCGGTTGGTTGGAAGCCCACCCCCTCCGACTGCACGAATGACTCGTTCGAGCGTAGCCTGTATTAAGAAGTGCCCTTTGCTAAGCGCCTGCGAATAATTGGCGCTTGTAGCTCGCGACCACTAGAGAAAGAGGCGGAACACCGCGCGGCATTTGGCTCCTGCGCGCGCGAGGAGTGGCTTCGCTGCAGATCTGGATCACGACGGCGGACCTATGCGGAACTCTGCTCCCTGCGGGAGCATACACAGGAACACTACCTCCGCAGAGCACAGGCCACGCACTCTCGTGTGCCCTTTCATAAAGGACCACCCTGTACCCGCTGCTTTGAATGTGAACACGAAACGTTCGATCGCTGGACGTTTTTTGATTAAAATATATAGTAAGATAAGTGCGTGCTACTTTGTCTGTCTGTCTGTCTGTCTGTCTGTCTGTCTGTCTGTCTGTCTGTCTGTCTGTCTGTCTGTCTGTCTTGGATTGTCTTATCAGTGGAGTGCACAGGGGCGCTCAGGATTGCAGTTTCGTTTTAATCCGAGTTGCCACAATCGGCTTGATTATGTACCCAGGGGGTGCCGGGAAAGTAAACATGGCGCCCTTAAATGTGGGCACGCTAGAAGCAGAACAAATGTGCTTCTCATGAGAACAAACGCGCGTGCGGTACTTAAGTCCGTTGCACCCTAGTGTTCATCAAAGTAATATAAACTTCACTGTAAGCGGAGCCGTTTCTGCAGGGCGTCCTCTGTGGTGTTTTTGTTTCGCAGTCTGGATAACAGCGCCCCACTATCTAGTACGCTTGCCACAGTGAGACAGATGGAGAAAATTAAGCGGACCCAATGGACACTCGGAATCAATGCTATGCGAAACATTTTGCTGGTAGTTGTATACTCAGAATCGTTTGGGATTACGCAGTGCGTTACCAGAAGGACAAACGTGTTTGTGTACCAGCCGTATTGGCTTAGCGGCTTTGGGGCTGCGCTGTTTAGTACGACGTCGCGGGATCGACTCCCAGCCGCGGCGGCTGCATTTCGATGGAGGCGAAATGCAAACACTCCCGTGTCGCGTGCATTGGGTGCACGTTAAAAAAAAAAAAAAAAAACCCAGGTGGGCCAAAATATCCCGGAGTCTCCAACTACGGCGTGCCTCATATTCAAATCGTTGTGTTCGCACGTAAAACACCAGAATTCAATGAATGACCGTTGAATTGAAGAATAATCGCAGAACTTAGATGGATGCCGGCCCCCCCTCAACATTGTCATGGCAAGCGCCGTAGTTATGTCCCCTCGAAGCCTCATAGGTGTCCAGGGAACATGCGTATTCAACCCGACAAGAGAGATATGACTTAATCTCATTCTGGTCTGTAAACGGCAAGGACGTCGAGCTAATCGTCAAGATGAAGTGTCGGGGCAAGGCTTGGAGATTGAACGTCGACGTGAAGCATCTGCTGATCTCACTGGGGGACATTTGCTCGGACTTGACCGACAGCGCGCAGGAGAAATAAAACTACCGGTGGGGACAAACTGTCATCTTTATCTTTGGACTTGGCTAGCTGGCTTAGTTCAAAATAAATATTATGTTACAATAATGAACAGTGACGGTGAACAGCGACAGTGGCCCAACGAAAGTCACGAAACCAATGTTTATTGGGCGAACCGGTGCCCACAACTATCACAATTAAAAGCGCAGTTCCACTGTAAGAAACTCATAAACTGTAAGAAACTCATAAACTGTAAGAAACTCAGACAGACAGACAGACAGACAGACAGACAGACAGACAGACAGACAGACAGACAGACAGACAGACAGACAGACAGACAGACAGACAGACAGACAGACAGACAGACAGACAGACAGACAGACAGACAGACAGACAGACAGACAGACAGACAGACAGACAGACAGACAGACAGACAGACAGACAGACAGACAGACAGACAGACAGACAGACAGACAGACAGACAGACAGACAGACAGACAGACAGACAGACAGACAGACAGACAGACAGACAGACAGACAGACAGACAGACAGACAGACAGACAGACAGACAGACAGACAGACAGACAGACAGACAGACAGACAGACAGACAGACAGACAGACAGACAGACAGACAGACAGACAGACAGACAGACAGACAGACAGACAGACAGACAGACAGACAGACAGACAGACAGACAGACAGACAGACAGACAGACAGACAGACAGACAGACAGACAGACAGACAGACAGACAGACAGACAGACAGACAGACAGACAGACAGACAGACAGACAGACAGACAGACAGACAGACAGACAGACAGACAGACAGACAGACAGACAGACAGACAGACAGACAGACAGACAGACAGACAGACAGAGAGAGAGAGAGAGAGAGAGAGAGAGAGAGAGAGAGAAGTTGATTTGCAAGGTCCTGAGAAGCTTTGCCCCTGTAGGGCACAGCTGCGGGCCGCTCCCACGTGGGGACTGGTATGCCGAGCCTAACCGCCGTATCGTGGGCTCTCTGGAACGCCCAAGATTGACGTGAAAGTTCTGAGCTCTGGATGGGAGAGCTCCATTCTTCTTCCGTGAGTGATTGGAGCCTTGTAACGAGGGGCATCGCCAGAGCATGTGTGCGAGATTGCTAACAGCCCCACAGTCGGGGCAAGTAGAGTTAAAAGCCTCTGGAGTGATCGTATGGAAAAGGGCCAGGTTTGGATAGGGCTTAGTCTGAAGCCAGAAGTGGACGACAGAGGTCTAGCCAGTTTGCTATAAGGGGGAGGATAAGTCCTCCTACCCAGGTGATAGTGCGTAGTGATTTCGCTGAAAGTAGTGAGAGTACGTGTCAAGAAAGTCGAAAACAGCGGAGTCTGAGCTCGACCCTGATTACGACCCCGTCTGTACCAAATGCGACCACGGAGTGTTCGCCACTCGGGCATACATTCCCTGCGGATGCGAGGGTAACCGTCCCCTCCGAGGAGGCTTGGAACCAGCTGCTGACAAGAGCAGACAAGAAAACACAACTGACACTCGACTCATGGGCCCAAGACGTCGCCCCTACCTGGGAGCCGCACTAGGGCTATCTGTGCTTACTTCCAACCCTGCAGTGGCAAATAAAGTTGTTTCTCTCTCTCTCTCTCTCGACACTGTTCCCTCGTGGGGGGTTAGAGCACGCGCTTGGGAGTAGGCGATGTCATTGAGATTGGGAAAGGACTCAAGGGGGGAGGGGGGGGTCGAGGTGTGCCGGAAACCACGTGATCGTGTGCGGAGAGATTATCTTGTTCTTAAGAATCTTGTGAGCCTCCTCAGCGATCGAACCTGAAGCGAAATCACTGACCGCATGTCTCGAATTAGTGAAGATTTGTTTTCTGCTGTTATCTAGGAGTGCTATAGTAACTGCGACCTTCTCCACTCTGGTTTGTTTTGAGCACTTCAGGGAAGCCGCATTCACTATCTGTCCATTGTGATCAACGAGGGCAATGGCGAAGTTAGACGATTGTCCGTATTGGGCTGCGTCGACAAAACATGCCGAGTATAGGGATCGTTTTTCGTATGCTTGAGGATGGCGAGGGCTCTTGCCCTGTGTCTGCATGCGTGGTGTTGAGGATGAACATTACGAGGAAACGGTGCGACTCGTATGCTGTTCCATTGATCTCCTGAGATTTCATATTTCCGCTCTTCCATAAGGATAGGGTTGATCCCAAGAACCGCCAGGATCTTCTTTCCAGGTGGGGTGCAGGATAGACGGGCCAGTTGGGCTGACTCCTGGGCCTCGATTGTCTCGTCGAATGTGTTTGTACTCCTAGTTGCATAAGGAGGTCTGTGCTTGCCCGTAACGGAATGCCTTGAACTTTTCTGATGCTTTTTCTGATGAGCGTGTTTAATCTCTGCTTCTCGGAGTTATGCCAATTATGCCCGGCTGCTGGCTTGGCTCAGTGGAAGAATATCTGCACGACATGTTGCAATTTCCAGGTGGATAACCAATAAAAACGGAAAATACAAATTATCATTTTGATTATTCACTTCAGGATAGATATTGCAAACGTGGAATTGAAGCCGAACAATAATTAAGTCATGCCTATTTAGTACAGATCTCACGGAATGCACCCCTTTCGAGAAAGCAGTCTCCGGAATCTGTTAAAAAATTATTAGGTGCTGCAGTTAAAGTCCCCCTCACACACTGGTAGAAAGATACATTTGAGAAATTATTGTTTATACAATGCCAGATAAGATCGTCAGCTATCCTGGAAAGGGGCTTTTTGGAAACTTAACTTCGACGCCACTGAGTTTGATAGCATATTTTAGGAACAGAATAATCAAAAGTGGTACCAGCCATGATGTCACTACTGATCGGCTTCATTTCTCGACCGAATAAAATTTCCATAAGTGAACAAATCAGGAAGTTAATTACCCCTCGTTGTGGCGCAGTAGCTTTTGCGTTGCTATCCAGGCCTGAGGGCAGGGGATTGAATCCCAGCCGCGGCGGCCGCACATGTATGGGGGCAAGATGTGTACTATATGTACCATGAGTGTACCATGGATTAGGTGCACGCTTACGAGCACCAGGTGGTCAAAATTTGTCCGGACCCCCCACTACAGTGTTCCCCTTGATAACATCCTGATTTTGCCGCATAAAACCCCATTATTTATTTCTTTAAGAAGTGATCTGGCAAATATTTTAATTATCTTCCTCGAGATAGCCATGTCTCATGCAGGCACGTTGAGCGTTTTCCAGGCGTTTCTTTAAGTAACCTGTTCAATCTATAAAGGTGCAAAAACATTAGAAAAGAAGGGGTATATATGTATAGATTGCAGTAAAATGGAAATGACATGATCGTATTGCGGCTCTGACAACGACGCGGTGTTTCCGCACGGGAGAACCGCATGGCGTTGCTATATTCCGTCACGTGGTTCTCCCATGGTAATGTTGAATCGCATGACGATGCGTTCTCCGTGACAAATGCCTTCTCGTTGTTTCCTGGACCATCGCCGGCCGCAACAAATAAAGATGTCTCGATCAGCTCGTCACACGCTTTTTCTTGTCGTCATGTATTCAGCTTTTATAACACTTTTTGTCTAGATGGCTCAATTTTTGGTACATTATCCTTAGTGGGTATCCCACATGCTGTTATCGGGACAATAAAGAAAATATTGAGTGAAGCTAAAGTGATAGATTGGTGCTCGAGAATCTCTAAGCCGTGACTATTATCGCGAAGAGAGCCTTAATGATGTAGAAATAAAGGTAATGCAGGACGTGATTAGAAACTTCCCCGGGACATCCATGTACTTGCCCAATGACGAAAGCACCTCTCAGTTAAATATTGTCACTAGTACTCAACCAACCGTTGCAAAAAAAAAAAACGTACTTGTATTGTATTGTAAGATAAAATAAAATGCTACTTGTCCAGTTCTGTTTCACTCTTGAAAAAAAAAAAGAACTAATTGAATTTAGCCTTGACAACGACGCGAGCGGTAGAAAGGTTTCATTATCGCTCGACTTCGTGCCATGCACCCACCGCTTTCGTGTTTCACTAATTTCGTTGTCACATAGTACTGCGCTGGTTTTGCGGGCTCGCGAAACTCGCACAAATTGCAAGGAGCTGGAAATCCAACTTCCGTGTGATGTCACAGGATGCCCGAACGGGCTCCGACACTTGAACGAAAAGCAGCTGCAGCGGCGAACCCACTGGCTCGGTACATACAGTCTGCCGGGCACCGTTTTAATCGCCGACGGCAGCGAAGGGCACTGATGGCGTATGTAACGTCACCACTGCCCCGGTTGGGTGACGGCTGCTTTGAATTTCAGAAAAGATATTCGAACCCGGAAGAAGCAACTTTTCATGTGGACGAAGTCTTTTCTTGGCACAAAACAAGCGTTGCGAGGCTTCTGGAATGGTATTTAAACAGTCCACGTCGACTTAGTATTTACTTTGGTGTCCCTTTAAGATCGTCGTCGTCATTATCTTCAGCGAGATGCCGGAGAGAGCGTCCAACAACGACTTTCGTATGGACGTTCTATGCTGCTCGTCGATGAATGCGTCTGTGGCGTAATGGGTTCCAATTCGGACATCCATGCTATGGGTTCTGTGTTGGAATCCTGCCGTCGAAGAACCGTAATAATGTATGTTTTACGCAGTACTTTGTTGACAATGACGAGCTTACAAAGCCACGAGGCCATTTGAAGGACGATGTTAAGGCAAATCCACGTACTACTCATAATTCCCATTTTGGCTTAACTACTCCACCTACAGATGCCGTAGACACTAGCGCCAAATTTTCTTCTATTGATTATTGCTGCAATTATCCCATGAAATTGTATGGTATAGAACAGGCCCTATCTCACGCCGTAGCCAATCGACTAATACGCACCGGGCGCTGCATCAGCAGCAGCAGCGGAGGCGAAAGCATTGTGCAGTTTGGGTGCAGTGCAGATATGGCACTGCGTTCACGCCTATTTGTGCGAGCGCGAAGAAAAAAAAAAGAAAAAGAAGAAAAAAAAGGCAATCGAGCGGCCGATACACTCCTGTGGGGATGGGTTTACCAGCGAAGCTGTTTAGGCTGCATACATGGGCTGAATGCATTATGAAATCATACTCCTTTTTTCATACGTCCCCACACTACGCCGACACAAGCGCCGCCGCGGTCACCGCGCCTACTATTCTTATGCCGCAACCGCTGCTGAAGCCGCGCCGGCACACCGTCGCGCGTGACGCTGTTCCCACAGAAGCCCAGGCAACGTTCACAGGCGCCGTCACCGCACTCTTTCCCCTTCTCGTTGTTCGTCAAACAGGATTTAAAGCAGACAAAGCGCATTCAGGCCAACTCGCCAGACCAAGTGCACTCTGTCGGCGAGATTACAGTCGGTGGCAAAAGTTTACCAACCGTAGCAATCTGCGAACGCAGCCAGCAAAAGTATGTTGTTCGCATATACGTGTACATGCTGGAAATACAAGAAATAGGCTGCGTGCCGAGGGTGCTAAATAATAGTTTTTTAACCGACCTCGTGATCCGTAACTTTTCCAACAGATATTCTGCAAAAGTATTTTACTTTTTCTTATTCATACTGTCGCCTTGCCTGTTAATGAACTGATGGGCAAAAAAAAAGAAAAAAAGAAAAACTATTTATATGTGAGAAAGCGCAACTGGTTCATTTTTTGTTTTCTTCTTCTTGTTTTTTTTTCATCCTAAAGGAGTTTAACTTCACAAAGTGTTTGAAGCGAAACGATAAGAATTTTGGCTCAACATCCTGCTTAATAGTGGACGTTAAAGAATGTCAGGTGGTCGAAATTAATTGGGTTTACACAAAAAGGTCTACCTCTTTCTGTTTGCTTCCTCTTCCTTTCCTTTCGTTTTCTTCTTGCTATGCAGTGTTTGGGATTTATTATGCCATAAAAATAAAGATCTAATGTTCGTTTAGTTTTTGCTAAAGCTTTACTACCACAGACCCGCCGTGGTTGCTCCATGGCTATGGTTTTGGGCTGCTGAGCACAAGGTCGCAGGATCGAATCCTGGCCACGGCAGCCGCATTCCGATGGGGGCGAAAAAGCCCGTCTACTTATCTTTAATTGCATGTTAAAGAACCCTAGGTGGCGGAAATTTCCGGAGTCCTCTACTACGGCGTGCCTCATAATGAGAAAGTGGCTTTGGCTCGTTAAACCCCTTAATTTAATTTTTTGTCTACTACGACATATTAAATGCTACTATGCGAAAAAAAAGCGACGAGAATTTCGCCTATTGTGCGCACACATACACAACAGAAAGATCTATTAACATGAACTTCTGCGAGGCACTGCAGCAAACAAGTGTCTGTATGCACATGTTATGTTATGACTATGAGATATGCGCGCTACCGCATTTTTTTTTGTTAAGATAAAACAATAGACTCAACTGACTAAACAACAATATTTTTCAACTAGTTGTGCATTCGAGTCTCTAGGAGCTTCTCATGGAATTTGCTAACTCACCAACATTTCCTAATTAAGATAGTTGAACAACGCTTAGAAAATGACGCTTCGGTTATAGAACGTTGTAGACAGCCCTGAGAGAAAGGCGGCTTAAGAGGCCATCGCCAGTGTCATGTTGATTATGTCGGTTCTATTCAGATCACCAGAGTTAAGAAGCATTATGCCAAAGCTGACATCCTGGAAGAGAGACAACCTGGGAGCTCCGAATGCTTCATTACTGCCACAGATTATTAAGGTTTCTGCATTCAGGATGTCCACTGAAGGCGAAATTCCTCAACCCTTAATAACCAATTTTAAACGCGAATGATATGCTTCTGAGGGAAACGTTTGCGCAGAGATATTTTTTCTTTAAGGGGGGGGGGGCGAACAAAAATAGGTTCAATAACAAACGGAAAGACCTAACAAGCAGTGTTTCCGCACTTCTTTTCCTGGTTGATTTTCCTCGTTTAAAGAAAAATGAACGCCACGAAAGCTAGTCTCAAGAAACCAGAAGACTCGGATTTGATTCGAAAAGTAATTTATGTTAGCGATTTAGTTTTACCCGATAAAATGCACTCGTATCAGACACACAGCTTGTAGTCGACTGGTAACAAATATATTCTTGACCTTTCTTTGTACCGCGAATATTTGGTTTTTTGATGCCGCTGATGCTACGGCACAAAGCTTATCTTTAACACGCTAATACATCGTTGCCATTTTTCCTTTATTTTTCACGTTTCATGCGTGACAGCAGTGGAACGTACGCGACGCTCCTTACGTGTCTAGCAGGCATCAACGTCTTCCAACTCGCGGTCTGCTTCATTTACGCATCCGTGACTAAGTGTCACTCGAGAAGACGCGGAAGCGGAAAGCCGTGGCTGGGGTGACCGTTTGGCGGCTTCGACATTGGTGGTAAAATCGCAAGCAAAGGTGGTTCATGAAAAGCCCCAGGTCCTCCAACGGCATCAGTTATCACTAAGCCCGCTTGCCTCGTAATAAACACCCGGTAGCTGAGGAAGTTGCGGTTTTGAAATGTTTAACAGCGTTTCTATTTTAACGATCCTTACGCAATAGGCAGCAGCCGGCTATTGGCTCGCACTCATCCGTTATTAATGTACGTGACGTACTGTACGTAGGAAGCCCTAGCAATGGAATATCCGAACCATGCATAGGTAGGTATATAATCCGATCACATTCCAAGCTTCCAGTGTCCATATATACAGAGAGAGAGAGTGTGCGTGCGGGCGCGAGCTGCTTTGAACACTTCTTTTTTTAAAAAAAGCCTACGAAATTCTCTCAAATCCCGCCACTGTATAGGTACCGGGCGCGGGATGAATTAGGACCGGTTGCGACTTCATGCGGCCGCGCCACGACTGTAATGGCATGTGACGGCCAGGCCAAGCTGAGCAGGCGCTGCCGGCAGCTGCACTAATTTAATATGTTACGTCGTTTTGTCTGTTTCCATTGACAAAATTCTACGTCAAAAGAAACCTGAGCAAACATGTTGCGTTTTTAGGTGCACGAACAGTTACTGAAACATGACTGAAGCTGGCTAGGCCGTTCATTTCAATCGGGTTTCATGGCGGCTCACCAGACGGAACAGCGGAAGGAGCAGTTACGCGCGGCCTGTACGCAACCGCACGTAGTGCTCAGCTATTGAAACGCGTTAACGGAGGCGCATGGTCGCCGGCGCTTCTTGCACCGACTGTAAGCGCTGGACACACCGAGCTGATCTATCGTGTTATACAGTGAAAGCGAGAACCTCTGTGACGCGTCGCGATTGCATTCGGTCTCAGGGCGATCACCTATACAGATAAAAAATGGCTGTGGCTTAGCTAAGGCTAAGCCCAGGATGCGAAGCATACTACCCTTTATTTTTAGTTGTTGAACCACTGTTTAGCCCGGTGAACTGCTGTTGCTTGGCTATATTTGTTTCGGCTAGACGAAAAAACAACTCATGCAGGCGACCGTACGAGCTGAGACCCGGCTATGTAGCTACGCGGCCGCAAGCGAGCGCACGAGTTGAGCCTCCGAATGGGTTCCAGACAACCGGACTGGCCCCCGCGAGAGACGCGCGCCCATCATTGCGCCGGGGAGGCGTTCCTGACAACACACCACGCCTCTGCTGGAGACGCGCTCCCATTGGCGTGCCGAGGAGGTGTTTTGCAGCTGTTATGACGTCATATGGTAGCTACGCGGCCGCGCGCGCGGCTCAGCAAGGAAGAGCGTGGTTGTTCGCCTTGAGTGCTCTACGGAGAAATCCGAGCTTCTGAGAATTACACGGGGCAAGAAAAGCAAAGAAAGCCTTAACATATGGCTAAAGGGGCAGCCGATACCGGAAAGCCAACAAATCAGGGTCCTTGGAATGTGGGTACAATCCAACCAGCGCTGCACCCACACGCTGAAAACACTCAAGCAGTCAACAACCCAAATAGCACGCATGATCACGCGGGTGTCACAAAAGAAATATGGGATGAAAGAAGGAGACACACTTAAGCTGGTTGGCAACCTGGTGGTCAGCAGAGTCGCATACTCACTCCCGTACTTCAACTGCACCAAACAGGAAATACAAGAAGCGGACACAATTTTACGCAAAGCGTACAAAACAGCACTTCACCTGCCGAACAATACATCGACAGAGAAACTAATGGCACTTGGTTTAAGCAACACCTTCGAAGAATTAAAAGAAGCCCAAAGTATCGCACAGCTCATGAGACTCCAGCAGACCAAAACGGGAAGGGAACTGCTAATGAGGCTAGGCTTCGCGGAATCAATCAAAGAAACCCAAAGAACGGAGGGGATTCCTGATGAATATCGGAAAACATTCACTGTTAGCCCTATACCCAAAAACATGGACCCAAACCTCCACACGGCGCGAAGGGACGCAAGGGCGAAATACGTCGAAAAGTACCTGGCCACAAAAAACACAACAGTATACACAGATGCTGCAGTATACGCCAAGCAAAGAGGCACAAACATAGTAAAGACAGCTGCGATAGTAATAAGCCAGGACTACAAAGAGATCAGCAGCGCATCAATGAAGGACTGCTCGGTAACGGAAGCTGAGGAAATAGCCGTAGCTCTAGCGGCAGTGGAGGGCTACCGATCCGAAAGGTCTTTAACAATACTCACCGACTCGCAAGCTACGTGTCGGAATTACATGAACGGCAGAGTAGGACGCAGAGCGCTTCACATCCTCCGCTCCTGCAGGGCTAACAACAAAGTCAGGCATACAATTTTCTGGGTACCGGGACACGCTGGAATAGAAGGGAACCTAAGGGCGGACAAGGCAGCTCGAGAGCACACAAACCGAGCGGCCACAAGCACCGATCCTGAGGAACCCATACCAGTCAACCCAAGCTACTCAGAGATATTGAATTACTATAAGGGGGTCCGAATCAAATACCCTCCACCCCACAACAGCCTAAATCAGCATGAAGCAACCTCCTGGAGGAGGCTGCAAACAGGAACATATCCAAACCTAAACACACTAAGCAAGATGTTTCCCACCCAGTATAGAGACATTTGCCCCTGGTGCGGCGCCAAGCCCACCTTATATCACATTACATGGGAATGCGTTCAGAATCAGCAATTCCTTCAAATAAAAGACCCGAGTGCGGAGCAGTGGGAGAGGGTGCTCTCCAGCAGCGACCCGAAAGTCCAGCATGGACTAGTAAGGCACGCTCGCCGAGTAGCCACCCTCAGTGGTGCCCTGGAATAGGGGCGTCGACCCTGCGCAGATGGGGAAGAAGACCGTGAAGATGGCCGACCACCTCTGTCACCGCTAATTTCTACACCATTAGAGCAAATAAAGTTTTTCCTCCTCCTCCTCCTCGGCTAGCATGCTTCGCATAATAAAAAAGGCGGTGGCGGCCACGCGCCCCGAGTACTGCGTTTCCATCGCTGACCACTGTACGTTTCTGAGGCTGATTTGCAATGGAATAGTAATTCTAACATTAGTAAATCAGCCGTTCATACGCAGGAGCTTCGTGTCCCATGGGAATTGCCTGCCTTCGTCTCCGCAGCTGTACCGGCTCCGGAGCTTGGGCTTCCCGTAGGCGAACACTCAGATTTGTAGTCGCCATTTTGTCGTCTAATCGGTGCATCAGTCTTCCTTTTAGGGTATATTTTCCTCCTTCGCGCTTCTCAACTCTGGTTGCACCCGGCACATGACGGTTAGCTGTTCATCGAGGGCGATCACAAACTCACCCGCCTGGTCACACTTGCCGCCACCGAGGGCTTTTGTCGCGCTAAATTGTGCGGAATTGACAATGACTGAAGATTGGCCTAGTAATAACATGATAATTAGAATGACGAGGCGTTGCAAAGATCAATACAATTACAACGGACAGAGAAGTGGAACTTACCGACACATGTGCGATCGGCGAAGAAGCTCAAAAAAAAAAAGAAAATGAAAAGGAATACCTGCATCTACTTTTTTTTGTCCATGATTTTAGAGTGCAGCTCTAAGCCGCCCGTTCCTGCGTCGAGCGTCGGCGTTACCGAACGAACGAGCACAGCGAAGGATGAAAGCGAACGCGAGGAAAAAAGCGGCGGAGGACGGTGCAGCGCAACCATGAAGAGGAAAGCGGAGGATAAGGGAATAGCGAAAGCGGGACAAGAAAGGAGTAGTGCCGCGCAGGACGGCTACTACATCTGGAAGTGGCGAGGACCGCTACCAGATGGCGCCAGAGCAGCGCGCCGTCGTCTGTTTACCAAGAGCGCGTTCACCGATGCCATCACCATCATTATCATCATCAGCCTGGTTACTCCCACTGCAGGGAAAAGGCTTCTCCCATTCTTCTCCACTGCCCCGGTCATGTACTAATTGTGGCCATGTCGTCCCTGCAGACTTCTTAATCTAATCCGCCCACCAAACTTTCCGCCGTCCGCTGCTACGCTTCCCTTCCCTTGGAATGCAATCTGTAACCCTTAATGACCATAGGTTATCTTCTCTCCTCATTACATGTCCTGTCCATGCCCATTTCTTTTTCTTGATTTCAACTAAGATATCATTAACTCGCGTTTGTTCCATCACCCAATCTGCTCTTTTCTTATCCCTTAACATTACATCTACCATTCTTCTTTCCATAGCTCCTTGCGTCGTCCTCAATTTAAGTAGAACCCTTTTCGTAAGCCTCCAGGTTTCTGCCCCGTACGTGAGTACTGGTAAGACAGCTGTTATACAGTTTTCTCTTCAGGAATAATGGTAAGCTGCTGTTCATGATCTGAGAATGCCTGCCAAAGCCACCCCAGCCCATTCTTATTCTTCTGATTACTTCAGTCTCATGATCCGGGTCCGCGGTCACTATATCTGCCCTAAGTAGATGTATTCCCTTACCACTTCCAGTGCCTCGGTACCTATCGTAAACTGCTGTTCTCTACCGAGACTGTTATACATTACTTTAGTTTCCTGCAGATTAATTTTTAGACCCACCCTTCTGCTTTGCCTCTTCAGATCAGTGAACATGCATTGCAATTGGTCCCCTGAGTTACTAAGCAAGGCAATATGATCAGCGAATCGCAAGTTACTAAGGTATTCTCCATTAACTCTTATCCCCACTTCTTCCCAATCCAGGTCTCTGAATACCTCCTGCAAATACGCTGTGAATAGCATTGGAGAGATCGTATCTCCCTGCTTGACTGCTTTCTTTATTGGGTTTTTGTTGATTTCTTTATGGAGGACTTCGGTGGCTGTGGAGCCGCTATATATATCTTTCAGCATTTTTACACATGGCTCGTCTACACCCTGATTCCGTAATGCCTCCATGAGTGCTGAGGTTTCGACGGAATTAAACGCTTTCTTGTAACCAATGAAAGCTATATATAACGGTTGGTTATATTCCGCACATTTCTCTTTCACCTGATTGATAGTGTGAATATAGTCTACTGTTGAGTAGCCTTTATGGAATCCTGCCTGGTTCTTTGGTTGAGAGAAGTCTAACGTATTCCTGATTCTATTTGCGATTACCTTAGTAAATACTTTGTAGGCAACGGACAGTAAGCTGATCGGTCTATAATTTTTCAAGTATGTGGCGTCCCCTTTCTTATGGATTAGGATTATGTTAGCGTTCTTCCAAGATTCCGGTACGCTGGAGCTCATGAGGCATTGCGTATACAGGGTGGCCAGCTTTTCTGGAACAATCTGCCCACCATCCTTCAACAAATCTGCTGTTACCTGATCCTCCCCAGCTGCCTTCCCTCTTTGCATAGCTCCAAGGCTTTTTTTAGTTCTTCCGGCGTTACTTGCGGGATTTAAAATTCCTCTAGACTATTCTCCCTTCCATAATAGTCGTGGGTACCACTGATACTGTATAAGTCTCTATAGAACTCCTCAGCCACATGAACTATCTCATCTATGTTAGTAGTGATACTGCCGGCTTTGTCTCTTAACGCATACATTTGAGTCTTGCCAATTCTAAGTTTCTTCTTCACTGCTTTTAGGCTTCCTCCGTTCCTGAGATCATGTTCAATTCTATCCATATTATACTTCCTTATGTCAGCTGTTTTACGCTTGTTGATTAACTTCGAAAGTTCTGCCAGTTCTATTCTCGCTGTAGGGTTAAAAGCTTTCATCCTTTGGCGTTTCTTGATGAGATCCTTTGCCTCCTGCGATAGCTTACTGGTATCCTGTCTAACGGAGTTACCACCGACTTCTATTGCACACTCCTTAATGGTGCCCGTAAGATTGTCGTTCATTGTTTCAACACTAAGGTCCTCTTCCTGAGTTAAAGCCAAATATGTGTTCTGTAGCTTTATCTGGAATTCCTCTATTGTCCCTCTTACCGCTAACTCATTGATCGGCTTCTTATGTACCAGTTTTTTCCGTTCCCTCCTTAAGAGGAAGCTTTAGCTCGGGTGCTCCTATCTAAATACATGTAAAAGGAGAATTCGTTTTTCTCGGCAACCACTGCAGGAAATTTGACGGGGTTTGCCGCATTTAAAAGGAAATTTTAAAATCTAGTGACTGTTGGTTTCGAATTTTCGATTTAGGTCGTCAAATTTTTATGAAACGTTGGCAAAAATCGCAAATTTTCAGAAAACGAAACTATCAGGTTTGCAACTCCGTAACTCAGCAAGAAAAAATGATATCGCAATTCTGTGAATTGTACCTAATAGCACGTCTAAAGCGGACAAAATTGATATGTTACACATGAACCTCAAAAAATGTAGTAATGTGTAATTACAAATTTTGCAGAACCTTCGTAAACAACGTAACAAATTCACGTAAAATGTAAAATGACATATCAAGTTTGTCCGCTTTGAATGGGCTAATGGATGCCGTTTACAGAATTGCGATATCTGTTTTTGATGTAGAGCTATTAGCTTGTAAACTTCGTGCTTCTATTTTTTTCAAACGTCTGATGTTTTGAAAATCCTCTCAACAAAATTCAAGCCCTAAATCAAAATTCCGCTTCCAACAGTCACTAGAATTTAACTTTCTCTCTCAAATGCAACAAATTTCATTAAAATCGGCCCAGGGGTTATCTCAGAAAAAACGTTTTTGCGTTTTTACATGTATTTGAATAGGCCGCGTCGGAGTTGGGCCCGAGCTAAAGCTACCTCTTAAGACTAGGCTAATTCGAGCTCTTACCATCTTATGGTCACTGCAGCGCACCTTGCCGAGTACGCGCACATCTTGTATGATGCCAGGGTGAGGGCAGAGTATGAAGTCTATTTCATTTCTTATCTCATCATTCGGGCTCCTCCGCGTCCACTTTCGGCTATCCCGCTTGCGGAAGAAGGTATTCATTGTCCGCATATTATTCTGTTCTGCAAAGTCTACTAGTACCGTATTTTCGCGATTCTAAGCACCCCCCGATTCTAAGCACCCCCCTCTATTTTCGCGAGAAAACTGGGAAAAAAGTTTGCATGCGAATCTAAGCACCCCCCCTATTTGTTAGGAGGAGCGTGTAGCCAAGGCCGCCAAGCGAGCTTGCTCACTCTGTCGTCGAGCCGGAGCCGTCGGAATCGCGAGGTGACACGGCGTCCGCGGCTCGAGTACGCCGTACAGCCGGACTGTATGGCTGTACCGCGATAGCTGCAGAAAGCGTCCCCATCAACCATGGCAAAGTGAATTTCGGACGCGTGGAAGCTGGTACAAGCGGACGTTGTGGTCAAATCTTAAGAAGTGCTCGATCCCAAACCACTTCGACGGAACGGAAGACGACCTGCTGTGGGATACCGAGAGCGGTGGTTCAAGCGGTGCGACGAACTCGAGTAGCAGTGATAGTAGCTGAGCATCCGACACAAGGGGTGGGTTCCTTGTCTGCACCGATTTTTCTTTTGGATGTTTGCAAAATAAAATGTTATTTCTCGCACCCGTATCGTCGTGAAGCCGCAGCGAAAAGAGGGAGCGGGGGTCATTCTAGATTTTTCGAATCTAAGCACCCCCCTAACTTTGGGCATCGCGATCGTGAAAAAAAGGGGGTGCTTAGAATCGAGTAAATACGGTAGCTCTCCCCTGCTATTCCTAGTGCCTATGCCACATTCCCCCACTGACTTTTCTCCAGCCTTCTTCTTGCCTACCTTGGCATTGAAGTCGCCCATTAGTATGGTGTATTTTGTTTTGACTTTGCCAATGTCCGATTCCACGTCTTCATAGAAGCGTTCGACTTCCTGGTCATCGTGACTGGATGTAGGGGCGTAGACCTGTAGGACCTTCAATTTGTACCTCTTATTAAGTTTCACAACAAGACCTTCCACCCTCTCGTTAATGCTATAGAATTCCTGTATGTTACCAGCTATATTTAAATTAATGAGGAATCCGACTCCTAGTTCTCGTCTCTCCGCTAAGCCCCGGAAGCACAGGAGGTGCCCGCTTCTTAGCACTGTATATGCTACATTTGGCCTCCTGCCTTCACTGAGCCCTATTATATCCCATTTGCTGCCCTCTAATTCCTCCGATAGTACTGCTGGACTCGACTCACTAGTTAACGTTTTAGCGTTAAACGTTGCCAGGTTAACCGATGCCATATATGGAAACAAAGAGCTGCATAAGCAGAGCTCTGTCGGCGCCGGCTGCTGTGAATCTCGCCCAGGTGTTACCCACTGTTACGGACTTTGCACTGCTGCACCACTATTACGACTTTGTGGTCCCGTAGCGCTCGTCACCCGTTTCGTGACAGAGCGTTGGTAGCGAAGACTCCGAGCCAGGCGTCGATGAGAATAACGAAAGGGATTTTATACATTATATACAGGTCATTGTACAGGACAAGATCGGATCGGCACTGGGGCCGAGAGCTCACACAAACGCGACTGTTCCCGCACGGCGACGTCCGGCGAAAACGCGTGACACATCTCACCCCAGTCGGGAGCGACACTGTCTCCCGGTGGGTCGGCGGATCCTGTTTTTCAGGTGGCGCGTCGCTTCTTTTATAATCCCCAAGGAACCATTGTCACGCAAACGGCCCAATACAAAGTCACCACTCGGCGGTCGTCCGAGGCGTCCAACCAGCGACCGCGCTGACCACCCGGTTCAAAGTTCGCGCGCGCGGAGACCTCCATGCAAAAGGAGGTGCGGCGCCGGGCTGTCTGGCACACGCTGACACGTCTAAACACGTCGCCTGCCGATGCTTCTCCCGCAGGACACCGCTGCCTGACGGCTCAGCATCTTGACTTGTGAAGGGAGAATTAGGGCGCTCGCAGGATAGATTCTGCATCTTGCAGATTCGGAATCCGGGCTTGTGGTAATGGCACAACAGCATCCCCGCCCTCAGATAAGGCGCCGGGAAGACGAGCTGCCTCCACGTGGCTCGGATGCCGGGCGCGCACGTTCGTCAGGCTCGTCCAAGTTCACGTCCAGTGTCGGGACGCCAGGTAACTTCACGTGCCCAGGTCCGACTCGCCAGGACAGGAGCTCTGCTCACCGCGTCGTCGCCAAGGCACCTTGACCAGCTCCGCTCGGGTCGTTCCTAAGACCTTGCTTCTCGCCACTGGTCCCGCTTGGTCGTTCTGCAGCTTGCAAAACCGACCGGCAAAAGGCAACACCCAACACGAACAAGTGCCCTCTGTCTCCCGTCAAACACCAGACAAGGCCATAATCCAAATCAACCTAACTAAATCGCTATCCCCTTTTGCTCCCGCTGCAACAAGAGGCAGGTGTACGATCTAGCACACAAGGCTCAAACAATCAGTTTTCAAATTAACAACACACCAAAATAGAAACAATTAATAATCAGCAATAATAACGTCAAATAGAATGGTCTCCTTGAAATCACTTGGACCGAAAACATATTACTGAGGAAGCAAGTGAGGTCATTCATTTTTCCCGGCGATATTTTCGCGGAATCCGAAGCTGCTTATATTTGCGACCCTGCTTATCCGTGTAGCGGCGGTACAATAAGCCAGATTCCTTGCCAAATGAAACCCTCTTTTTTTCACTCCCCGTTTGACGCTCTTCCTCAGATCGGCTAGTGAACAATCTTCCTGTTGCTCGCGAATCCGAGTTTCCCTTTCAACTGCAGCCTGCTCCTGCCAGCTGGCGGAAACCGGAGCGAGTGTGGAGCCCGCGTCGCCTAATTGCGGCGTCTCGTCTATATCGCTGCTAGCACTGCACGCGTCACTCCCACTCACCTCCAGGACCCGCTCGCCTTGGCCAGCCTCCGAGCTCTGCCTCTCCCGTGCCTGCTCACCACTTAAGTTACCTTGATCGGTCCGTGTGCCGCACCGCTGTTCGCTCACCGACGCAAAGTCAAGTTCCCTCGACAGCGGGCGCGCTTTGGATCTCGTGAGGGCCATGTACGCCACGTCGGCAAAGAATGATTTGCCCTGATCCCTCAGCAGCTGCTCCGAGCTATTTGAGAAGAGGTAGGAAAATTGCTCCGGGAGGGCGGCTGACACAGCGGCTTCGGTGTTAAGTTTCCCAAACTCTCCTTCAATGATAACCGTTGCGATCGGTAAACAGACACTCTCCTTCTCGGCCACTTGCCGTATCCTAACGCACTCTCCAGTAAAATCACTCGAGGAGACGAAAGACGGGTGAACAACGTCCATAGTTGCTGCAGAGTCCCGCAGTGCTCGGCACTTCTTGCCGTTTACCTTAATTTCCTGCACATAGGGCTCCAATAGACGTATGTTTTTGTGAGTTTCCTGTATCGTTGCAAAAGCAATTCTCTCTGGGCAGCTTGCAGCGATGTGCCCTTGCTTTTTGCAATTGTAGCAGGTTAACGGTTTCCGTTTTTCAAAAGAACGCGTCATTTCGTTTCGCTGTTTCGGACCATCGTCATCATTCTGAGATGCATTCTGTCCTTCCCTTACAGTTTCTTTGGTAAGGGATTCGTCGTCCCGAAACTCGCGACGCGTGATTTGCTTCCGTTCGTCGGGCTTCCCGGAAAACCAATCTCTCCTATCAGCTTTTTCTACGCGCACTGCCTTGCTGTGCAAGCTGCGGCGTGTGTAATACTCTTCCGCTAACTCTGCTGCCTTGTTTAGCTTAACATCCTTTAGCCTATCTTGCAGCCAGAGCCGGACATCCTCATCAATGCAACGGTAGAACTGCTCCAACGCGATGCATTCGACAATTTTGTCGCGGTCGTCGTAAACCTCTTCGCCCTTCAGCCATTCCACCAAGTCGGCTTTTAGACGAAACGAGAAGTCAACATTCGACTCCTTGCCCTTTTTTGCATACCGGAACCTCTGCCGGAAAGCTTCGGGCGACAATTTGTACTTCCGCAGTAGCGCTTCCTTCACATCACTGTAGCTCTCAAACGCCTCTTTCGATAAGCAAGTTATTACGTCTGATGCCTCCCCAGGAAGCAAGGCTAACAGATTCTGTGCCCAGAGGGATCGCTCAATGCTATTCCGTTCGCACACGTGCTCAAATTTCACGAGGTATTTGGCCATATCCTCTCCGACGACAAAGGGTGGAAGTTGATCGCGTATTCTTGGAACATTAGAAGTGAGACTAGGCGCTGGCGAGCTATTTCGGGTCTCCAACTCTTTCATTTTAAGCTCGTGCTCACGAATCTCTCTCCTTTCCTCCTTTTCCTCTTCGCGACGTTCCTGTTCTCTCCTTTCCTCCCTTTCCCGACGTTCATTGATACCCGCCAAGGCCTCTGCGGCTTCCTCAGCCGTTACGTCCCCAGTCCTCATGACCTCAAGGATCGCATTCTTTCTTTTGGTTGAGCCCAACTCAATGCCCAACTCCTCACAAATTTCGAGAAGTTCCTTCACCTTGTACTTCTCCATCGTTCACACTGTCCTCCTGCTGTTTACCCTTTTTGAATATACCTGCCGTACGCTACTATAACACTACTAGTAAGACATATGCAAGTATATCACACACTGCCCTGTTTACCCCCTCAGCATCCCCTGGTTTTCAAAACACTCTTACTAGGCTTGAAACACACAAGGTTATCACAATGCAACACCAAATCCTTCCCTAAGCTACTATAACCTGTGTCAAAGAAAGTCTGGTGTTTGAGGTAAACTTCAGGCACTCACCGCGCCGAGGTAGCTGATGCCGGTCAATCCCGTCGCTGCCATCCACTGTTACGACATCCCACCGCTGCCACCACTGTTACGGACTTTGCACCGCTGCACCACTATTACGACTTTGTGGTCCCGTAGCGCTCGTCACCCGTTTCGTGACAGAGCGTTGGTAGCGAAGACTCCGAGCCAGGCGTCGATGAGAATAACGAAAGGGATTTTATACATTATATACAGGTCATTGTACAGGACAAGATCGGATCGGCACTGGGGCCGAGAGCTCACACAAACGCGACTGTTCCCGCACGGCGACGTCCGGAGAAAACGCGTGACACATCTCACCCCAGTCGGGAGCGACACTGTCTCCCGGTGGGTCGGCGGATCCTGTTTTTCAGGTGGCGCGTCGCTTCTTTTATAATCCCCGAGGAACCATTGTCACGCAAACGGCCCAATACAAAGTCACCACTCGGCGGTCGTCCGAGGGGTCCAACCAGCGACCGCGCTGACCACCCGGTTCAAAGTTCGCGCGCGCGGAGACCTCCATGCAAAAGGAGGTGCGGCGCCGGGCTGTCTGGCACACGCTGACACGTCTAAACACGTCGCCTGCCGATGCTTCTCCCGCAGGACACCGCTGCCTGACGGCTCAGCATCTTGACTTGTGAAGGGAGAATTAGGGCGCTCGCAGGATAGATTCTGCATCTTGCAGATTCGGAATCCGGGCTTGTGGTAATGGCACAACACCACGCACTGCCTTTCGCGATCTCCCGATTAGCGAGGCACTAGCGCCACACATCGCGCCATTTGCAATGTACCTAAAGAGACATATTTTCCGCGTCAGCCAATATATCACGAAATGAAGACTCGTGTAGATTTCGCGTTAGGGAGCATCGTAATCGACGTTGGTGTTTTTATTTCAGAAAGAAACAGTACAACCTGAGGCTGAACACGAAGATGGTGCAACGTCTCTCAGCGTCTTCGTAGCATTCCGCTACTAGGAAAGGGCTGGGAAATGAGAGCCGACCCCTAAGGCGGGCGTGCAGTTTAACACAGCGTCCCAAAGCGTTAGCTGCCACGAGGCCAGAATGGCATAGAATGGTACAAACAGACCCGCTTCAGCTCGTGACTCAAATGAGAAAGCTTTTCATTCTAGCGGCCGAATGGAATCTATGGAGCGCACACAAGCGCTCTAGCTCGTGCTATATGGGACACGACGTATGCGTGGCAGTCATTTCGAACATTCTAGTGGCGTTCATTTAATAGATGCACTACTGTAGATGGCGCCCAAGCAGACAGGCGCAACCGGTTTGCAGGCGGCCACCGCACGTGCGCGCTCGCGCTATTCAGTCGAGCTGCAGAGGCTAGAAAACCTTCTAGCCTCTATTGGCCTCGAGCTCCACCACTGGAAAAGCTGGCGCCACCGTCGGCGTGACGTGCTAGGAGGGATCACGTGGACATAGCGGCCGCGTCGGCTGCTTCGGGCGCGCCGAAGCGAGCTGAAAACGAGTTTAAATTCCCTCGTACGCTGCGGTTTTCATTTAGTGGCGAAATTTACCCGCTTCGAGTGTCTCCTTTACAACGCTTGAAAGCACTACAATAGGTAGTGGCTGCTTTTGAAGGCGCGCGACATGGTAGGCTACTGCTCGGTGCCGCAGGGCCGGACGCACGTAACGGAGGCCGGTGTCAGCCTTATTCAAACGTACCCGCAGGACAAGAAGCTGCGTGAAGCTTGGCTCGTGAAACATAAAACCGGCAAACAGTCATCGGCTACAACTCGGGTATACAGCAAGCACAGACGCGAGGAAGATTTCTGCTACGGCGCCCGGTCTGCGATGTTCTGAAAACACGCACTGAGACGCACGCCCGAGTCCGCTGCCCGACTAATGTCATGACGGTTTGGTCTATGAACTTGTCGATACTATAGATACTGGCAAGTTCAGTGGAGTGGAAAGGCAGCGGTAAGAAGCACATTTAAAGAAAGCATGGCATATGGTCATGTTTATGTTATGAATTAATGCACTGGATTATAAAAAAGGAGCAGCGGGAAATTGCACGCTGAGAACGCCGATAAACATACAGTGCGACGCAACTCGAGAAATAGTATCGAAAGGTCAAAGAATTTAGAAGAAAAAAAAAAGATTGAATCGTCGCGACGGCACATCACAGTCCCCGTAGGCGTCGAAGTCTCTACAATGAAATTATTTTTGAACAGCTCTGATAGCGCCCACGGAACAACGGTTGCTTGTATACTGTCAAATGCTCATATTCTGCGGCCTGAAGCTCATGGCACGGTGCGAAAACGCGCACGCGGAGAAAGCGAAACGGTGCGCGGACAAGCATGCAGACGCGCAGTCGGTCGCTGCGAATCTGCGCGATCGCTGCATTGAGGCTTCGTTCTGTTACGCTCCATTTAGTTATACGAACACTATAAGAACATATTTCACATGGTTCGCTCTCAGCGTTTATCTACCTTTCACGCAACAAGGCGGTTCGGGAGACTCCATCGCGGCGACCGCGCGCAGTGGCGTTCACTGTACGTATTCGGTAAAGAGATAGCGGCTGTAAACGATTGTGTGCTTTCAGTTTGCCTAAGATTATTATTTAGACAGTAAGAAACTTCTCTTGTTTCGAAAGTACTTGCAGAAATGTCCGGGAGAGCTCGCGCGTGGTGTTTTCAGTGAGCGCTGACAGCAAAACCTATGAGGAGCGCGCCACGTGATCCCTCATACTACGCCAGCGAGGCGCTTCCGATAGAGGGCGACTCCGTAACTCCTCGCCGCCAATAGTCGAGCCGGGGCACTGGCGCGTCGCGCCGCCAGCTGGGAACGCTGTCAAAAGGCTTCTTGCGCGAAGCTGAGTTTCCGCTATGGCAAAAGCGGCCCCGCCGAAGCGAAAAGCGCGGTCCGAAGTATTGCGGTGTGGTGGGCTGCTGTGTCGTAACCAGCCCCTAATTCTCGTACCTTCAGTGCTGGTGCAGTTACTTCAGTGAAGCAGTGCATTCTACATACAGCATGAATGTTTTTCTAACTCATTTGGAAAGAGGTCCGAGACATCTTGTTCTAAGCGTCTCTTTGGCTTTCCGCTTGGCTTGCCCCACTTCTAGGGCTGGCTGGTGCATGAATTTACTTCTTTATTGTTGTCGTAAATGCACACCGCTTCTGTGTGCTTGAACTGAGCCGTAATGCCAGCTTCGCAGGTGCATCTGCCTTCTCGAACGCAAGAATTCCGCTTTTCATGGCACGACCACTGCAGCTATGAAAGAAAAAAAATAAGGGCGAGACAGTGAAGCCTTTTGCCACTACTTTTCGAATGCAGCTGCCTTCCGAACTTGCCTCTACAAATATTCAGCAACATGGCATGGTGCGCATTTCGAAATCTAACTCCAAGTTTGCACCTATGCCACAATACTCCAGGCTGCCCTATAAAGGGAAAATAAAGGCAACATAATAAGCTTGCGCTTGCTAATATAAAAACTAGCACACTGTTTCGAGTGTGCGTTCACTAGCGCGCTAATTACGCGAGCGCATCACACGCACGATACCATATCGCGCTTTTAATTCTGCACCACTCACACTGAACCGCCTTCGCGCAGCAGGTTTTTATGCGCCTGTAAAGCCGATACTTTCACAAAGCTCGAGTGCAGGCATGACGCGACCGCCGAAATCAACGAGGTGATCAGTTCAACCGGCTTCCCAGTGCTTAAATTTCAGCTGCCTCGCCGCCAAGTCAGTGGGTGATGCTCCAACGGGCGAAGCAAAAGCGTATTTTCGCAGGCTTTTCAGTGGGATGCCATGGCCGTACAATTAATTTTTTTCGCACGGCGCAAACGTTCGTCCCCGACAGCAGACGACAACAACTGTAAGGCTGCCATATCAAAACAACTAAAACATATGCTTCATATTCGACAAGGAAGAACGTCGAGAGTACGCGGCTTCATTTTGCAGTGTGTATAGACAATCAGTATTTTTAACATATATGACAGAATGACACTCATCTCGAGGTACACGTCGTACACGATGTTGTCGCTCACTTGTGAAATACATTGCGCATTGAGCTGCGCATCGTTGCCGTTGATTGTCTGCTCCACAGAGTATACGTGACTGACGAGCTTTTCTCGTTTTAACAAGTTGGCTTTCCTGAAATAGCTGTCCAGCTGGCCGATCTTTCTGAAGCTGCACTGAAGGCGATACATTGTGACGCGCCGCACGTGCAACGCGAGGAGAGGGCCCTGCACGTGCACAAAAAGCGAGCGGCTGCAGCGCGGCGCAGCAGAAATGCGCAGTGGATATTCCCAGTTTCGATTTTTCTGCCACAGATGGCGCTACCTGTCAGGAGCAGTTGCGCCGCTCGCGGTGCTCGCGTAGCCTACATGGGAACAAGGATTTGGTTGCGTCGTCTTTGAGTGCATCGGCATATTTTTCAACTCTGGCAGAAATTTGCTGGAACTGCACAGCATGAAAACCACTGCACCGACTTTCTAATGCCATTGGAGCCGGTGCATCGTACGCCCAAGCCTCCTAGGTATGGCTCATAACCAGGACAGTTACTCTGGCAATCTTTGCAGTGTTGTGGAAAGTACTTCGTCATTTTATTATTAACATAAATATCGCAACAGTATTCATAAAGTGCTTCGGTCGCAGCAAAAGCCTTTTAGCTTAACAACTCCAAAGCAACGCCCTTAAACAGCACGAACGCCATGTTGAAGATCACATTTGGCAAGAATGCGTTTTTTGAAAGTCACAGAAACCACAACGTCGACTTCGGCCCTCATTTGCAATAAAAATCCCATTCCGTGAATGTCACCGTGTAGGTGTGAAGTTTCTGTGATACTTGCAGTGACCCAAGTTGACGCCAAAAAAAAAAAAAATTCATCGAAGAGCGGCAGGTGCCCGCTGGCCTCTGACCCAAGGTTCACACCCAGTGAAATATATTCTACATATTTTTTATACATACCCGGTGAAAATTTTCAAATCTCTTCCCCTGTTCACCTAATAAGGCACGCGAGAATGTTAACGTGAACAGCAAAATAACATCTGGGCCGGTATTTTGTAGCGATGCCTTTTCCGATTCTATGCTTTTTCACACTTTTCGCGCTTGGCCAGTGGTCAGAGCGACGGTCTGCCCACATTATCAACGGGATCAGGCGGCCGTGTGTGGTGGATGATAAGGATAGCATAGAATAAGGCATAAGGCATCGCTACAAAATAGCGGCCCTGGAATACAAAGGCTGAAGCTCCACTTGTTAGCTTACCACGGTGAGCTCTGTTGGCGGGGTGCATTTGGATCGTAACTTGCACTCGTTTTCTACTTTATATATTACCTGGTGCCAGTGTGGGGCCTGCCTCATGCAAGTGCCGACCCTTCCCAAAAGCAGACACACGATAATGCGTTTTCCTCTACATCAGGCTTTAAAACCTGCAGTGCGAAATAACTGGAAGCACCGTGAACGTCTTCGTCACGTCGTCTGCTTCAAGTGCCAGTGCTCTGACTTCTGCCGCTGGCGGCGCGGTTCGCCAGCCAGTTGCTGACGCGCCGGGCCGCTGGCGCCTTACGACGTCCGCCCGGTGCCTATATGAATTACTACCTGTAAGCCAGACGAGTAGCAGGTAACAAAAAGTACCTTATTCCGAAACGCAGCCGGGTATATAAGGAGCGCTGCGATAAGTAGGGGGCGTGTTGCACGTGCGCACTGGTTGACTTCCAGGCACGATATTGCGCTCCAGTACATCTTCCCTTCTTTGGGAAAAAAAAAGAAAAAAAAAGAAGTGACATTGATGAACATTTTCATTTCCAAACAAGGATTGCTTTGCTATTTACGTTCAGGAAGTGGATAACGTTGCGGCACTTGGCGTACCCGTTCACGTCTTCGAAGTGGGGCTTGAATTGCGTCTGCTGGGGTACTTGGCAAAGCCTGTTTTCGGGTTTCCGCTTGTGATTCAGCAGGCTGAGCAGCATCTGTGGCCCTGAGATGCTCTCTCGTACGGCGTAACTGCTGTCCACTGACTGTAGCCACTAAGTAGGATCGCGGTGGCCCTGCAGGACCAATTACCATGGCCGGGGCCCACATTCTGCTTAGGGTGTCGTATACGGACACTCTGTTTCCGCTACGAAGGTCTGGCAAAGCCCGTGTCGTTCTGTTGTAGTAGGAACGCTGTTTATGTCGTATTTCTTGTAGTCGCTGACGAACTGCTTCAGTGGGTATCGTCTTGGGCTCCAGGTGACAGTTGAGAACCGGCAGTTGGCTTCTGGTGTGACGTTCCATGAGCCTTTGAGCTGGCGACTGCAACTGTTCGTCCCTTGGAGTATTTCGCCACTCCAACAACGCACTGTAAAATTCAAGGGTGGAAAACGGGCATTTGTTTAGCAGATGTTTAGCGTCCTGAACGGCACGCTCTGCCAAGCCGTTGGTGCGCGGATGGTACGGGCTAGAAGTGGTGTGGCTGATATTAAATTGACCTGTGAATGCTTGAAATGTTGCACTGTCGAAAGGAGGGCCGTCGTGAGTGCACAGTTTGACGGGAATGCCATGTGTCGCGAAGATTTCTGCACTTGCGTTGATCACAGCAGCAGCGGTAGTCCGACTAAGCTTGCGAACCTCGAAGAAAAACGAATAAGAATCTACCATTATGAGGTAATCATTGCCTTCGTGGTGAAAAAGATCGACCCCGACAACCTGCCATGGCAAACTCGGTAGTTCGTGGCTCAGCATGGGCAGCCTTGCATTTCTTTTTTGTACTTGTCGCAAACAGCGCATGACTTCGCTACATCAGAAATGTTGGCGTTCATGTTTGGCCAGTACATTACCTGTCTTGCTCTCGCCTTCATTTTGTCTTCGCCGCAATGTGCAGCGTGGAGCAGGCCGAGGACTTCCTTGCGTTTTGATGGAGGAATTACAAGCTTGTTGCTTCTGAGAAGCAGCCCATCCTTGACGTGTAGCTCATCACGGTAGCTCCAGTATGGCTTTAACCTTTTACTGCACCTTGTTGCATTTACGCAACATTCCGGTGAACGGCGTTAAAAACCGAAGCAAAGTCTGTTTGGAGCTGTCTGTGCACGTTGTTGCATGTCCGCAACATTGGTCTGTAAAACGCGCCGCCTTGTGCTGCCATCTGTGCTCGTCCTCCTCATCTTCTACCAAAACAAACGTGGCGGAGTTTGAGCGCGACCGCGACCAGTGATATAGGCAAGTTTTGCCAATTATAAATGTATTTGTCTACAAGACAAAGCGCAAAAAAATTCTTACGCTAAGCTCCACATCCTCCTGACTCTGTAGATTCGAAAAAACATTGTTATCTCGGAATAGTTTGTTCCTGGCGACGGAACGTTTCTATGTTGCACAAATGCAACAACGTGTACATGGTTTATTTTCTTCGGAAAAGTGAAATGGCTCCCAAACGCTGGTATGGCCGAGAAATTGTTCCTGATAGTGAAGGTAGTGACCTTTCAATTAGTCACGACAGCCACGAGTGTAATTCCGTTTCGTTTCAATATGTGGGCAAGATTTTTTCTGGTCAAATTTCCTTTTTTTCCTTTCAAAAGGATGCTGTGCATCCGCACCTTGCCGTGTCGCATCGTCACGGACGCAGCCTTACGTCTGTGCTTCTATGTTCTAAATTTTGACAATAAACAGAAAACATTGCATGGTTTCCTGGCTGCGCGGGAATCTGCATGGCGTACTGCACGAAGTGTGGGAACCACCTGTGATGCACAAGCATGTACAAGTGCTTCTTTTTGTTCCACACTAAATAATAGGTGTACCAATGAGTGTCACGTGCAAAGAAGCATCTGAGTATGAATTACACTAAATCTATCTTTCACTTTCAACTTCTTCTTTATTTGCACATTGTTGCAAATACGCAACGTGCCCTTTTTCTGTAAATTCAAACCACAGAAATTCGCTAAAGTAAGTTTCCATGGGAGTACAGCTACTGTTATGCTTTCCTACAACTCCATGAATAATATTTTGAGGCAACAAAAAATTTGTGCAGTAAAGGGTTAAGGCATCCGGGAGCTGCTGCTTGCTTTTGGGCCACTCTGTACTCGAGTAACGGCAGAGTTCGGTCATGAGGGTGTCCTTATCAGTATCCGTTCTGATACTGAGCAGCTGTTGATCTGAAACAGGTAACGAAGAAACAACATTGACTTGAAAGTGCTCTGTTTCATCCACCAGCTCTGTTTTGCAAGGAAAGCGTGAAAGTGCGTCGGCCAAAGACAGTTCCTTTCCTAGTTTGTATATCACGCTGAATAGGGAGCCCCATCTTCTTCACCAGTCATTTCCACCTGTCGCACGTGCCGTCTTTCTGGCCGTGTTTTCGAGCCTCGTGTGCGGCATACACTAGCAAAATGGTTTCGGCCATTACAATTTTCGCAATACCTCCCTATTGCTGGGCATCTTGCCGCTTTTTGATGCTGTAAGCCACATTTCGGGCAGGTGGCAGTCTTTGCTTTTACAGCGTCAATGTTGATTTCCGATTCAAAAGAAGTGCTGCCGCCCTGGCTGCCTCGGATTTCAGCGACCTGTTCTTTGCTCTGTTATTTCGCACGGCAGATCTGAACCGTTCTTGCGTAGTTCGGATTTTCAGAAATAAGTCTCTGCTGCAGTTCTTTGTCTCTTATTCCAAGGATGATTCTACTGCGTAGAAGTCTATCTTCAATCTCGCCAAATTCACAGGGCGCAGCTAGAGTCTTCAGTTCTGAGAGCCATTCGTTAAATGACTCGCCCTCGCGCTGGTTCCTGGAACCAAACCGAAACTCGTTGTAGGTGAGATTTGTAACTGGTCTGTAATGTTCTTCGAACTTCTGCATTAATACTTTCCCATCATTCTTCTGCTCCTCGTTTTCAAACTTGAAGGTGCGGAAAACATGCCTTGCATCTTCACCGATAGTCATTAAAAATGTAGCGGTCTGAACATCCTGGGGCTGTAGACTCAGCCTTGTCGCTGTTGCAAAAAGTCCGAACTCACTTTTCCAGATGTTCCAGTTGTGGAAAATGTCGCCAGTAACGTCGAACGGCTTGGGCGGTGGTAGCAGAGTCGAAGTCATCGTTGTGGCTTGTGGTTCTCGTTCCGGATGAGCCCTTGTCTCGTTCATGGGAATCAATACTGCTGCTAAGCTGGCATCCTATGGCAAAACTTGCCGCACGAGCAGGAACTAACTGCCGTGCCCACTTCTGACACCATGTAAGCCAGACGAGTAGCAGGTAACAAAAAGTACTTTATTCCGAAACGCAGCCGGGTATATAAGGAGCGCTGCGATAAGTAGGGGGCGTGTTGCACATGCGCACTGGTTGACTTCCAGGCACGATATTGCGCTCCAGTACACTACCGATGAATTAATATGTCCCCTGCTGGGCTTTTGTGCTCAGGTGGACATTGTTCGCAAGAAAAAAAGAGACAATCCATTCTCTAATTAATGACGACAATTATATAACTTCTTATTTACGGAATTGACAGCACGTGTTTATATTACAATCTTGCGGCCCGTACTGGTGCGATCGGCGGCAGCGATCTTTTATTCCTTTCGGAACGGGGCAGCCTGCGGCTATTCAGAAGAAAATTCACTTTTGTTCGGCATATTAATGCATCTCTAACGCGTGCACGTCACTTTGACGTGGAAAGTTTTTTGCAGTTGTGTGACGTCGCGTGAGAGGCTGGTGAAGTGGGTGCAGCCCGAAAACGTTTGATCAATAGCCGAGGGCTAATGACGAAAAGGTGTCGAATAAGAACGAACTATTTTTGTTTCGTTTGATCAAATTATGCATAATCAGTGTGTACACGTCAGATCAGATGGAGAGCTATCGCGGTTTTCGTGACAATCCGTGACAGACAGGTGAAGTGGGAGTATTGCAACAAAATTTTTTGACCAATCGCGGTGGGCTGATTGCAGAATCGGAATACAAAAGTTTGGAATAGTTTTACGTTATAGCGCCCATGCTATCGTACGGTATTTACGCTATAGCTCCCATGCTTTAGTAGGACGTTCTTGAGGACTAGTTGGTTCATTCTTGAGAAAAAATTAAAACTTCGCGAAAAAAAAAAGAACTAGGACAAGCGAAAGGCGCTCGTGGTGTGTTGTGTGGTACTTTCGCTTGTCCAGTTTTTTTTTCTTTTTTCGCGCAGCTTTAATCTTCCTTCAATTATGCTCTTTGGGCACTGAATGAAGAGTCCACGGAATACGGTCCTGTCGAGTGTTCTTTTTTTTCTTCTTCTTTTTAAAAATTCTTGATTTATTGTAACTTGCGGCAATCAAAAAAAAGAAAAATATCTGCCCGGGCCCGCCGCGCGCTTTACTTTGTCGTAGTCTTACTTTCGCTTTTAGTTTTTGCGGCGGGTCAACTCTCTTTCTTTATTCCCCGTTTGTTTCGTGTCTTTCGCTTTAATGTTCCTATTCCCTCCTTCCTTTATATCAGGGAAGCACTGGGTCGCATTGAGGTGGCAGTTGCTAGCGTACACTTTCCGCACTTTAATGCGACAGCGGTTCGGTGCTCAAAATTGGGTTTGCCTTGTCCGTCTGTCCCGGTCCGTTGTGTCTGTCCGTTCTGTTACGCTGACGAGGACCGCTGTCATCGTCGACGGCGCACAACGATGATTTTATTTCGTCAGGCCACCTTGTCATCACCAGCTTTGTCTATAGTGTACTAGAATAATGTCTAGTAGTATTCTAGTATTATTCTAGTATTATTCTAGTGGTACATTATTCTAGTACACTATAGCTTTGTCATTGCCGCGGCGCGAAGCAAAATGAAACTTCTCCACTACAGCTACCACTGGGATTCAAACCCATGCCATTGAAGCAATGCGCATGTAGCAGTTGAGTGTAGTAACCTTTGAGCTATAGCGAAACCTTTTCATTCTTTATTTAATAGTGGGACACGTTCCGCAAGAAACGAGAAGAAGCGGGGCGAGGCGACGAGCCGATTACGGGCATGGACGAGTGGACCGAGACGCTCAGAAGGGACGTAGACGCGGCAACGAGCGGCGTTCCTCCCGAGGCGAACCTCGAAATAATTGACAGCAGGCTCCTACACATGTGGGAAGCAAAGCGAGCACTCCTAAAGAGATGGACATGCCACAGACATATTAGGGCGTTGCACAAACGCATAGCACAATTAGACAGAGACGTCGAAGAACCCGCACTGCAGGTATGCAGTGGGAAGACACGTGCAACAGGCTCGAGAGGCAGATGAACGGGGCGAGCGCTTTCGCCTCTTTCGACACCTATTAGATACGTAGGAGACTCGGGCCGCTCAAGGGCCCAAGACTCGTAGACTAGTAAGAGATTATAAAGGCCTTAACTACCTCGATGCAACTAGAAAATTAAATTGTGGGGTTTTACGTGCCAAAACCACTTTCTGATTATGAGGCACGCCGTAGTGGAGGACTCCGGAAATTTCCACCACCTGGGGTTTTTTTAACGTGCACCTAAGTATACGGGTGTACTCGCATTTCGCCCCCATTGAAATGCGGCCCCCTTGGCAGGGATTAGATCCCGCCATCTCGGGCTCAGCAGCTCAACGCCATAGCCACTGAGCAACCACGGCGGGTTGCTCGACGCAATACGTCATCGTTACTTTAAGAAGGCCGAAAGCATCCAGCACGGCGAATACAACGGTGTCGCAAACGAGAAACTGGACGCGAAATTTAGCGAAGCAGAAATTCGGATAGCCCTGTTCGAACAAAACACCCGATCAGCGCCCGGCCCGGACCGGGTTACCAACAACACTCTCCGTAACCCAAACGACGAGTCATTCTCCCGACTCGCGACGTACGTCAATGAGTGCTGCCGAGGCAGCTCCCTTCCCGAAGCGTGGAAACGGGCCCGCGTTATCATGATGCATAAACCAGGCAAGCAAGTTACACTCGATAATCTAATACTGATTTCGCTTACGTCTTGCGTCGGCAAAGCCATGGAACACGCAGTTCTCACCCAAGTGACCGACTTTATCGAAGACCGTGATGCGTTCCCGCACACCATGCTAGGATTCCGCCGCAACCTCTCTGCAAAGGACCTTCTGCTTAAACACCAGATGGTAGACGACACTACCAGCTCCGCTAAGGAACTACTCGGCCTAGATACTAAAAAAGGCCTTTGACAACGTTAAGGACGAAGCGATGTTAAAACAATGAGAACATCAGGACTAGACGAAATAACTTATAATTACGTTAGAGATTTCCTCGCGGGCAGGCGCACATGCGTCGTCGTCGGCGACGAGGAATCGTCGGTATTTGAGACGGGCCCGACCGGCACGCCGCAAGAATCCGTCATATCACCATTACTCTTTGATTTAGTTCTACTCGGTCTACCCGAGAAATTAACAGAAGTAGAAGGATTGCATCACAGTCTCTACGCGAACGACATCACCCTCTGGGTTCCCAGGTTAAGATGCGACGGTCACGTCGAGCGAACGCCACAGGCAAGAGTAGATGCGGTCCGGAATTACTTGCGTGGAACGGGCCCCGAGTGCTCGGCTACCAAGTCCCAACTCCTAATCTACAAACCCACAAGGAGAGGTCTTAAAAGCCAGCGCGATGAGAAACGGTAATGCTCTAAAATACGCATTATAGTGGCAGATGGTACTCCCGTAGCGCACGTAGACAAAATTAGAATCCTGGGGCTACACCTGCAGGCCAATGGTCATAACGGAGAGAGGGTGCGAAGACTTCGTCGTTCGGTAGATGATACGATCCGACTCTTGCGTCGCACCACGAATAGGCGCAGTGGTATGCGTGAAGTCTGCGCGATCCGGCTCGTCCAGGCGTGCGCGATAAGCCGCATAACGTATGTTGCCCTTACCTGAAGTGGATAGGGTCCGAAAAAAAACAAAACAAGGTCGAATGCATGATAGGGAAGGCTTTCAAGAGAGCGGCCGGCGTTCCACTTAACGCGACCACCGACAAGTTTCTAGAGCTCGGACTTCACAACTCACTTGACGAGTTAATAGAGGCGCACGACGTTGCGCAATACGAACGATTATTAAAGTCAAAGACAGGTCGATGCATCCTCGAGTCCCTCGGTATCACGTACTACACTCAGAATGGAGAAAAGACGGCATTTCCCGCCTCGGTCCGCGACTGCCTGATTATCCCGCCGCTTCCCAAGAACATGCACCCGACGCACCACGCCAGAAGACGCAACAAACGAGGAAGCGACATTCAGAAATTTGGCAACAGCATCGAGGCGGTTTACGTAGACGCTGTGCGGTATGGAGGAAGGAGAAGCGCACACGCGATCGTGGTTGTAGATCCAGGAGAGCACGTTGTTGGGCGAGTCGGTCGTACATACTTAAAGAAGGGAATTGCGCTAAAAAAGACACGGACGAGTAAGGACATGGACGGGCGTCCGTCCATGTCCTTACTCGTCCGTGTCTTTTTTAGCGCAATTCCCTTCTTTACGTGGTTGTAGACCGCGCGGGTAAGTGCCTTGCGAGCGCCACGGTGACCGCGGGACAGACGGAGGCGGCCGAAGAAGCCGCGACAGCCCTATAGCATACGCCGCGGTGCCGAACGCTGCGATCGTGATCAGGGACTCGCAGGCGGCAAACCGGGGCTTCGCGCGCGGTCGCGTCTCGCGGGAAGCGGCTGGCATACTCCAAATCTGTGACGACGGCGACTCGTCATCGCCCTCGCAACCCCAAAATTCTACGGTCTTCCTCCTCGGTACCCCGGCACACACCATTGTCTCGCTCGCGGTCGAGGAGGGAGCCCGTGCCACGGCTCGAGGTCTCACACGCCGAGCCGCCGCAGATTATGTGGCCGCCGCCTGCGTCCCCGAGAGTTGGGCATCGGATCTGCAGGATCGGTACACTACGAGAGAAATGTAGCAACAAGATTTACAGTGGGCGTGGGGCGATCACCTAACCACGTTCAGAGACCTCACCCAACACTACAGACACGAAAGACGCACATTCCCGGCACCGCACGATAAATTAAACAGGAACGAGGCCGCATATTTACGCTTGCTGCAGACACACACCTACCCTAGCTAGCCCCGCCGTCTTGCATTACTGCTACCCGGGTTTACATCCAACAGATGCGTGTAAAGCTTGCGGACAGAGAGTAACGCTGCGACGCAGGCTCTGGGAATGTGCGGACAACAACGGTAATGAAACCACCTCCGTTGGCGTTGCGTCCGTAATCGCGGCCGTTGCCAGAGTACGGGAAGCCTCGAGCTCGCTTCTTCCCGACGCCGCCCCGGCTGCGGGAGCCGCCGGGGACCTTCTTCATCGGCGTCATCGCCGCTGGGAGGCGACTCTCAAAATTCAGAGTTGGCAGACCAGCTCTGGGCCGTCCGGCAAGCCGAAGATGCCGGCCGAGTCCGAGGACTTCGAGCCGTCACTTGCAGGCCAACACAACAAAAACTGCCGGAACATTCTTTATTAAAGCTTCTTCTTCTTCTTCTTCTTTAATACGTGGAAAACCATGCACGGAAACAGCCCGAAAAGAAATTCAGAATCAGTACACCTTATACACAATACCTAAAAGCAGGCAAGCATACGCACGCATTCAGCATCTTCATCAAATCTCGCGGCTACTCCTGAGCAGCATACACACTTCTTACATGCGCTGCAGACTACTGCAATAAACGATATTGTAGATTTTGGGCTTCAAGCATGCCAATCGCGCACACTGCTTCGCCAGAGGCTACGCAAGCCAAGGAGTAGAACTGCATCATGAAGCAGGTAACCGGGATTCCTAAATGGCTGCAGCAGTATGTGTAATTAGTGCAGTACATTGTGCTACAAACAGACTTTGAGATCATGGTGCCATCTGTGGATGCATTTCGAAGCCCAAAGCTATCAATACTGTAGTGAACAAGGTTTGCATTATGTGCATCGTCCACGCACGCACGCACACACGCACGCACGCTATGTTTTTGACATCATTGTGGCGTGTTTACGTGCAACTATTCTTTTTCATTCGCATAGAAAAACAACGTACGCAGTGTAAGGGAGGCGCACATGTCAATGATGATGATTAACTTCAAACATGGCACATAGCCACAATAGAGGATGTGTCTACAATAAGGTGATTGATGGGAAACCACATCGAAACCATCGACAACGTCGATGCCAACATCGACGTCGCAGTGATCACACCACGTAGTTTTTACGCAGGAGCTCACATTATTCACAGTCTCGTCCCATGTGGTGGCGCTGTTTTCACCTCATCCTGAACCAACTAGCCCGGCAGTCAATGCTCGTTAGTATTCAAAGGCGTCAAGTGCCCTATATAGGGTGTCCCAGGTAAGCCAAGCCGAAATTTAAGCATATGCATATGCCACCTATCCGGAGAGAACCCAGGTAATGTTGTTTGCCATCGCTTGGAGAAACTAAGACATTTTTTTGCATTCCACCTAGTTGCATAATTAGTCCTAATTAATGAATCAACTTGTCAAATGTTATAGTTATATGAAAAGTATCAAAGAGAAAATGGTAGTGCAACACGAAAAACTTCTCATCCAGCTTTCTTCTGCTCAGTACGTGCTACAAAGAAGAGTTTATCCAAGCATGAGAAAAGCCTGCCAGTACGCGCAAAGTTCCTCGAGCGGTCAATCGCGCAGCAATTTTCTGCGAAATGAGCTCCGATATACACGTTCCGCGTATGTGCACAGAGTTGCGCATAGATTTGCATTCCTCGTTTTCACGTAGAGGACACATTTTATGTAGTCCTTGTTCTACAGTCTTGTCTCTTCATAAATACGACTTTAGTCCTTGCGTAAAGGGAAGTAATTGCTCGCAATCTTTATCATGATTGTTGGGGTCACAAACATTGCTAGTACTACGCAGCCCATAAACAGCACAAAAAAAAGAATAATTAGAAATGACTACCGCTCCTCTTACCTCAACACCCCCTCCCCTCTAGAAATTCGGGCGCCCTCCCTTTAATTTCAGTTTCCGGGCAAACCCTTGTACATATGGCCTGGCAGACATCTCCAGCATCATCGGAAGAACGACCTACTTTCTTTATGATCTCTAATGCACACGTCTTGCTACTAACTCGTAACACAATGATACACTATTAAACATGCACGATAACTGCACCCGCCGTGGTTGCTCAGTGGCTATGGTGTTGGGCTGCTGATCACGAGGTCGCGGGATCGAATCCCGGCCACGGCGGCCGCATTTAGATGGGGGCGAAATGCGAAAACACCCGTGTGCTTAGATTTAGGTGCACGTTAAAGAACCCCAGGTGGTCAAAATTTCCGGAGTCCTCCACTACGGCGTGCCTCATAATCAGAAAGTCGTTTTGGCACGTAAAACGCCAAATATTATTATTATTACGATAACTGCAACAAAAAAAAATAAAGAACCAACGAAAAAAGAAACGGAAAAAAAACTTGTCGTGGCACAGGAGCCTCGTGGCTATTTTCTGTCAGTTAATATATTCTGGGGTCCATTTATTTTGGGGTGTCTTTGTTTTGGAGTCTCACGACTACCTTTTTTTGGCAGCCAGATAGGCGTGCGCGCGGATAGTAGCGTCGACCGAGACATTTTCCTTTCACTCTTTGCGCAACAAAAACCTAGGCAAATGTAGAGTCGTGGGGTAAAATGTTTTTGCTGGTGTATGTTGGGGGAAGAAGAAGAAGATCACGGAGTGCAGGCGTGCTTCGTGTCGGCTCCTCTATTTTCCTATGTTTTTGGCGGATTATCGAGCTTCTCGTGGTAATTCTTCTTACCAGCGATCGGCGGACTCATCAGGACTCCCCCGACACCAAGTCTCGCCAGATGGGCCCATCTTCTGGCCGATAAGCAGCGCCTTTTGTCCCGCCACGCAGGCGGGGCAAGCTAAGCCTATCTCCACGTAGGCCACTATTGCCCGGCCGCCGCGGCGGCGGGGCGTGCCAAGCCTACCGTGTCGCCGGACCTCATTGGAGCTCCCAGTCTCCGACGGCAAAGTGCCAGGCCTTTCCTGACGTTAAATGGAAGTTGTCTAGGTAGACGGAACAGATATTAGGCCGGAAGATTTCGGTGAGGGAGCGGGGTGGTGCGATGTCAAGAGGAAGAAACAGGCCGACGGTGCGACCGAGTCGGCGCATAACCAGCATGTGCACATGCAACGACGGATGGTAGCCACGTCGACTACGGGAGTCACTACAGCGCAGTACAAAAGGAAGTACACCCGTCAAGTGCAGCTGGTTGCCATGGCAAGCCGAATACCAGAGTTACCGCCGGACGATTACAAAATCGTCGTACGCCCCCGAGGCGGCTGCAACGTGCGCGATTACGGAACGGATCGCATTTACTGCTGCCTACGTAACGCGGCGGGTGTAGGCAGAGAAGCGGCCGGGGAAGATAGCATCTGCCTCAACGTTAAGCAGAACGTGGTGGTGCTCAGCACGCCGTCTGAAGACAGAGACAAACGCTACGGAGCCATTAGCAAGCTTTGCATTGGAGACCGAGAGTTCGAGGCGAATAGCTATTAAGCCGCCCCGGAGAACACTTCCAAGAACCTGATTAGGAACATTTCCAAGAGCGAGAGCCCGGCAGACATCATCGCTAATCTAGTGACGCAGCGCAACCCCGGAGTGCTGCACGCGAAACGCGTGAGCAACACGGACAACATAATCGTTTTGTTCGACGGATTCCACGTACCGAGATACGTATATTACGGACCTATGCTCGTCAGATGCTCCTTCTACAGGAAGCAGATTGACGTGTGCTACGAGTGCGGAAGGCTGGGACACCGCGCCGACGTGTGCCCCAATCCCAACGACAAGATTTGCCGTGGATGCGGATGCAACAATCCGTCGCCTGACCATGAATGCGAGCCGCGGTGTCGACTGTGCGGCAAGGGACACTTCACGGGAGACCGCAGGTGCAAGGCGAGATACAAGACCCCATACGTAGTCAAGCGTCGCCAACTAGAGCGAAAAAGACAAGAAGAGGAAGAAGCAGCCGCAGCGTACGGCAGCGGTTACAACAGCAGCAGCGACTGTAATGGCAACGCCGGCTACTACCTCCATTTTCCAGAAATAGACCGCCATTCAGTCACCGACAACCGAAGAAGACGCTCCACTAGCCGCAGCGGGAAGGGCGGTGCGGGAAAATCCCGATCCCGATCCCACTCTCGCAATCGAACACAGAGGCCGAGAAGCACGTCGATGACGTGCGGTGGCGGTGATCCGGGCACCGCAGCTGTGGCCAGTTCAACCAACAAAGTCAGCAGCAGCAGCCGTGGCAGCAACAAGGTCACAGGAGCACTGGGCAACAGGTGAGCTGGCCGGCTGTCGCTGCTTCTCCCGGCGGCGGAGGCGCTTCGGCGGGCCGCTTCGGCGGGCCTACCGTCGGCGGCGGCGGTGGGAACGAGCTCGAGCGAGCGATAGAGCGAGTCCTAAAACAACGTTTAGAACCATTAGAATCAATAACTGCCGAGCTTAAACGCGAAAATGCGCTCCTTAGAGAAGAAAATATCAAATTGAAAGGCGAGGCTCCACAACCGCAGCAACCATCGCAACGTCAAACGACGATGCCGCCGTCCTCGGCGCCTCGATCATCGACTCCATCACGGCCTGAGCCGGCCGGGATGGACACGGACAACGAGGGCAGCTCGGAGGAGACGGCAGATGAACGCGATGATCGTCCCGTTACCGCGAAAAGGATCGCACTAGATCCCGCAAGACCCGAGAGCAAACAGGGATGCGGTCGTTATGAGAAACTACAGAAACGTGTAGACAACATCGACAAGAGCCTCGAGGAACGTTTTGCAAAACAGACGGCTCATATAAACGAAAGGTTCAGTAACGCGCTAGCTAAGCTCTCTGAACAAATAACACAAATGTTCGCCGCGCACTTGGCGCGCATAAACGACATAGAAGCGAGGCTATCGCCAGCTGCAGGCAGACCAATCAGAACAATGAGCAAGCCGTACGCTGGACAGCAAGAACACAATCAGCAGCAGCAAAACACGCTTACAGACGTAGAGACGCAACCGCAGGTGCAACCGCAGCAGCAACCAAGTCGCCTCGATAGTGACGGGTTAAATTAAACGCAGGCATCACCATGGCTACACACGCAACGAAGCACACTAACACTGGGAAACAACAATACACAATCTGGCAGTGGAACTGCCGGGGCTACAGGAGGAAGCGGGGTAATCTCCAGCAAGTCATACGCAGCCGCGAGACGAAACCGGACGTGATCCTTTTACAGGAGACAAACCATGCGGTTAAACTTGCTGGCTACAAAGCATAGACGCGACCGCGACGGAGAACAGGCAAAGAAGGAAACGAGCTACACCCCGCGTGGCGGGTGGCTCTATAGCCGGGGGCGATGGTGCCGCGCCGGCCGTCTCCCCCGCCACGCCCGTTACCGGTCGCCGCCGTGCTCGTTCGACGTAATGTCACTGTGGCGCAGCGACAACTTGCCTGCGTAAATATACCTCACGTGTTCATAGAATTAATCCCTAAGAGCGGCCGAGGACTCTTCGTCCTTAACGTGTATAGTAAACCCACGCTGCAGCACAGATTCGGGGACCTACTGCGGGGCGCACGCGCGGCTTCCGGCGGCGAGCCTCTACTTGTTGCGGGCGATTTTAACGCACCCCGCGGAGCCTGGCGCTACACCCGAGAAACACCCAAGGGCAAACACCTTTGGGAAGACTCGCAAGACCAAAGGCTTGCACTGATCGCGAATCCCGCCGATCCTACACGCAGAGGGAACAGCGTGAGTGCCGATACGTTACCAGACCTTGCGTTCGTTTCAAATGTTACAACAGGGCACTGGCAAAATACGTATGAAGTTTTGGGGAGCGACCACGCGCTGATCGAGATCACGATAGGCAAGGGCCCGAGCGGTCGTGGTACTAACCCTGAGGGCAAAGGTCGTAAGCTCAAACTCGTGAAGTGGGACACGTTCCGCAAGAAGCGAGAAGCGGGGCGAGGCGACGAGCCGATTACGGACATAGACGAGCGGACCGAGACGCTCAGAAGGGACGTAGGCGCAGCAACTAGCGACGTTCCGCCCGAAGCGAACCTCGAAATAATTGACAGTAGGCTCCTAAACATGTGGGAAGCAAAGCGAGCCCTCCTAAAGAGATGGAAATGCCAAAGACATAATAAGGCGTTGCGCAAACGCATAGCTCAATTAGACAGAGGCATCGAAGAACACGCACTTCAGGTATGCAGGGCACAATGGGAAGACACGTGCAACGGTCTCGAGAGGCAGATGACCGGGTCGAGCGCTTGACGCCTTTTTAGACACCTATTAGATCCGGAGGAGACTCGGGCCGCTCAAGGCCACAAGACTCGTAGACTAGTCAGAGATTATAAAGGCGATAACTTCCTCGACGCCATACGTGACCGTTACTTTAAGAAGGCCGAAAGCATCCAGCACGCCGAGTACGACGGCGTCACAAACGAGAAACTGGACGCGGAATTTAGTGAATCGGAAATTCGGATAGTCCTGTTCGAACTCGAGACTCGATCGGCGCCCGGCCCGGACCGGGTTACCAACAAGACTCTCCGCAACCTAGACGACGAGTCAATCTCCCGACTCGCGGCCGTCAATGAGTGCTGGTGAGAGGGTTCGCTTCCCGAAGCGTGGAAACGGGCCCGCGTTATCATGATTCCTAAACCTGGCAAGCAAGTTACGCTCGATAATCTAAGACCGATTTCGCTTACGTCTTGCGTCGGCAAAGTCATGGAACACGCAGTTCTCACCCGCGTGACCGACTTTCTCGAAGATCATGACGCGTTCCCGCACACCATGCTAGGATTCCGCCGCAACCTCTCCGCACAGGACGTATTGCTTCAGCTGAAACACCAGATCGTAGACGACACTACCAGCTCCACTAAGGCAATTCTAGGCCTAGATATTAAAAAGGCCTTTGACAATGTTAAGCACGAAACGATCTTAAAAACAATTAGAACATTAGGACTAGGTAAAAGAATGTATAATTACCTTAGAGATTTCCTCGCGGGCAGGCGCGCATGCGTCGTCGTCGGCGACGAGGAATCGCCGGAATTCGAAACGGGTTCGTGCGGCACGCCGCAAGGATCCGTCATATCCCCATTACTTTTTAATTTAGTTATACTTGGTCTACCCGAGAAATTGACAGAAATAGAAGGATTACATCACAGTCTCTACGCGGATGACATCACCCTCTGGGTTCCCGGGGGAGGATGTGATGGTCACGTCGAGTGAACGCTACAGGCAGGAGTAGATGCGGTTCAGAATTACTTGCGTGGAACGGGCCTCGATTGCTCGGCTACTAAGTCCGAACTCTTACTCTACAAACCCACAAGGAGAGGTCGTAAAACCCTGCGCGAAGAGGAACGGGAATATTCCAAAATACGCATTACATTGGCAGATGGTACTCCCGTACCGCACGTAGAGAAAATTAGTATCCTAGGGTTACACCTGCAGGCAAACGGCCATAACGGAGAGACGGTGCGAATACTTCGTCGTTCGGTAGATGACACGATCCGACTCTTGCGTCGCATCACGAATAGACGCAATGGTATGCGCGAAGTTTGCGCGATCCGTCTCGTGCAGGCGTACGCGATAAGCCGCATAACGTATGTTGCCCCATACCTGAGGTGGATCGGGTCCGAAAAAAACAAACTCGAATGCATGATCCGAAAGGCTTTCAAGGGGGTGGTCGGCGTTCCACTCAACGCGAGCACCGAGAAGTCTCTAGAGCTCGGAGTTCACAACTCCCTTAACGAGTTAATCGAGGCGCACGACATTGCCCGATACGAACGATTGTCGAGGTCAAAGGCAGGTCGATGCATCCTCGAGTCGCTCAGCATCGCGTACCACACTCAGAATGGAGAAAAGACGGCGGTTCCCGCCTCTGTTCGCGACCGCCTGATCATCCCGCCGCTTCCCAAGAACATGCACCCGACGCACCACGCCGGGAGACGCAACAAACGAGCAAGCGACCTTCAGAAGAAGTTTGGTAACAGCAACGAGGTGGTGTACGTAGACGCGGCGCGATATGGAGGAGGGAGAAGCGCACACGCGATAGCGGTTGTAGACCGCACGGGTAAGTGCCTCGCGAGCGCCACGGTGACCACGGGACACACGGAAGCGGCCGAAGAAGCCGCGGTAGCCCTAGCACTCGTCGCGGTGCCGAACGCTGCGATCGTGATCAGCCACTCGCAGGCGGTAATCCGCGGCTTCGCGTCGGTCGTGTCTCGCGGGAAGCGGCCCGCATACTCCAAATTTCTGACGACGGCGACTCGTCATCGCCCTCGCAACCCCCAAATTCCACGGTCTTCCTCCTCTGGACCCCGGCACATACCGATGTTCCGCTCGCGGGCAACAAGGTGGCCCACGCCACGGCTCGAGGTCTCACACGCCGAGCCGCCGCTGATTATGTGGCCGCCTCCACCCCCGAGAGCGGGGCATCGGATCTGCCGGATCGGGACACTACAACAGAAACACAACGACAAGAAGCACACTGGGCGTGGGGCGATCGCATAACCACGTTCAGAGACCTCACCCAACACTACCGACTCGAAAGACGCACATTCCTGCCACCGCACGATAAATTGAACAGGAACGAGGCCGTAACTTTACGCTTGCTCCAGACACACACCTACCCTAGCCCCGCTATCTTACACCACTGCTATCTGCGTCTATATTCAACAGACGCGTGTAAAACATGCGGACAGAGAGCGACGCTGCGACACATGCTCTGGGAGTGTGCCGGCAACAACGGTAATCAAACCAGCTCCGTTGGCAATGCGTCCATAATCGCGGCCGTTTCCAGGGTAAGAGAAGGCTCGAGCTCGCCTCTTCCCGACGCTGCCCCGGATGCGGGGACCGCCGGAGACCTCCTCCGTAGGCGTCGCCGCCGCTGGGAGGCGGCTATCAGAAGTTCAGAGCTGGCAGACCAGCTCTGGACCGTCCAGCAAGCCGAAGATGCCGCTCGAGTCCAAGGACTTCGAGCCGTCACCTGAGGCCACCACGGCAAGAACTGCCGGACTATTCTTTATTAAAGTTTCTTCTTCTTCTTCTTCTTCTAGTGTAAGTTTTCGTGTAATTCTTTTCGTTGCCTAGCTTAACAATGAAAAGAAGCAGTCAGCAGGAAGCTATTGGACCCAGCTATTTTGGAAGTGTTTGCAGCTGCACTTGTGCCGCACTTGCACGTTTAACTCAACCGCTAGATTTCCAACGTTAGACGTCTACCTAACCAGCGAGTTACTGAATTCTTTCGATATATTTCTTAGTTATTTTCCTTTCTGTAGAGGCGCGTCTTGAAACTCGGAATCTCTATTGTTCTTCATCGTTACACGTGTCTATATTGTTGCTGCATCCTCTAGACAAGAGCCCTCGGCATGAGCAGGGTGCAGGGGCGTAGCCAGAGGGGGTGCTTATGGGGCTTCAGCCCCCCTCGATATTTTTTCGTGCTGTCCATGCACCGCCCACCCAAGCAATCCCCGGTGCCAGAAATCATTCTGAATTTTCTCTAGAATGTCTTTTTCACGCTCGAAAAGACATTTCAGCGTGAGCCTTGCGAACTTGGGCTGGATTTCGCGGCACAACCATGCACCGGGAATCACATAACGCCAAGCAGCCCCATCCGAGCACAAAGTTTCAAGGGCATTTTGATGGCGAACGGGCTCGTCACGGCATCTTGCGGAGGCCGCAGAATCTACGCAGCGCATGGATATCAATTCCGAAATTTATGCGTATAAAGTTCTCATAAACTTTTGATGTGAAATGTGCATTGACATTTCCAAATTTTTGCTTTAGATTTTCTATTGCGGAACTTTGGGGGTTTTATGTTACTATGAATATTGGACGCCAAAGGTGCATTGACTTTTCTAAAGTATAACATCGGACCATACAACGAGACAAGCCAAATCAACACACTATCAGACAAGTTGACAAAGCTCGCAGCTAGGTCGGATGAGATGAAGCGTTGTGGTGTTTCATTTGAGCCGTCATGGCACATAAAGATATCATTTTTTTTCACCTACGCCAAAGCATCTGTGTCAAGACACTAAAGTCAGCCAAGGTAACTACGTTCTTATTTATTTTTTCTACTTCGACTTTTATTCGCGAGGACACATTGAGCCTCTTCAATTTTTTTGTCCTCGCTACCCTACCTACGGGCTGCCAGAGCGTTTTTCTCGTGTTGCTCCGACCACCACGCGGCGCACTTCGGTGCGTGTTTGGTTTGCTCTGGCCGAGTGGATTTTCGCCTGGCAGAGTTTTAGACGCTTTCTGGCTAGCAGTTGAAAAAAAGAAACAATGGTAGCTCGCCGCCATCGCTGTGGAGACTCAAAGAATTGCAACGCGTTCGCTTGAGGGCAACCTCCCCGGGAAGTCTTGGCTCGTCGGTGTAGGATACCGAGCAGTATGCGTATGGTTCTCTGTGGACTAAGCGTCTCACGTTTTTTTTTATATTCCTTCGGTAGCCACATTAGGTGCGCAAAGTACGCATTCAATTGTAGCCAACATATTTGCCTTGGTTTTTTTTTTAAATTTCGGTGCCCCCGCCCCACAAAAGGAAAAAAATACATTGTTGCGGCGCAGCCAATTGTCGCATGGTGAAAGTTCGATCTTGTTACTTCTTCCTTTGCGCCAAGTAATGGGCCAAGGGACGCTTCAGTTGCCGGATACTCTTATTACATTATTGCGATAGCAATTATATGGACACTCCAATCGCATTCCTGCCGTCACCGTCGCCCTCATGTTTCCTATTAGCCCCGAGAATTAGGAGTGGCGCCCTCTCGCGAGTGACGTCACGGCCAGGACGCCGCTTGCTACGGTTCGCTCGGCTGCCGCGCGCGCTCGTTCCCTTCGTGTATGCTTGGGGTATGGGTGGCTCGAGCCGTACGTATTGAAGAATACGTCTGCTTCTTTCAGCTGCCATACCTTAACCACTGTTTCTTCTTCAAAAGCGTGTGAGTCGAGAAACTTTGCGGCTTGGATATCGCAAGCTAAGTAGGGTTAAAGGGGTCTACTAGGTTTTGCAATGCATATATGCGCCGTGTCTATCGGTAAATTTTGACTAAAAAAAGAATATCTGCAAATTCAACGCGCGAAGTTGTGTATGATGCTTCGCTAAATATTTAACATTCCTGTAGTACTTGGCTATGAGAGGCATTGCATTTTACGTGGAAGAAAAATTTGGTAATTGGCGTCAACATGTTATCTGATTTTAGAAAGACACTGCCCAGCGAAGCTGTCATCATGATTCCTATTACTCTGGTGTGTTGTTCTATTCAAATATGGTCATTCATTAATGCGTAAAAAATAGTTAGGCGCGCATTTCTTATGAAAAAGTTTGCTGCTACTTTCATCCCCCTCTGAAACAGGCCTCCAACACACACCTCTAACACACCATAGTAGCAATCACCTGAGATAAAAGTTTCGTTGTTAAGATCGAGAGCCACTCAATTAAAGTGATGAAATGTTTCATAGTGGCCCTCAGTAGCCTTTATCGACAATATGGCATACTCCTGATCACGTAACGGTAGCAATCGACTGTCCGTATGGCGAGGCACGCTATGTTCGCGAAACCCATCAGTTCACTACAACTTCGAATTAAAACCATAAAGCATTTTTTTACAGCGCCAACTGGAATGGCTAAAGTATTCTCGAGCTGCTACACCGCAGCTTAGATTGCTTACAAAAGGAAAATTCAAGCACATTCTGTCTCACCATGTCTCGATCCAGCGTTATTCCTTTATACAAACGGATAACTATTCGCTTCGTCGTTACACAAAAGAGAACCTTGCAGGCTAAATTAAGTTTGCTCCAATCCAATCGCAAACATTCATAAAGAAAGCACCACAAGCCTTGCATATACTTTCACTTGATTTCTGACCCTCCATCGGGGGAATTCCGATATCTTCATTATGTCCCATACTACTAGTCATTGACGCGTCGACTTTTTTCTGGCTGCAGCTATGTGATCCAGCAGGCATACTTCACTAAAAGAAATTGGGCCGAGGAACCTGTGTCAGTTCGCCAAACAGATTCGTCATGTATATTCCTCAAGCAACAAGCACCAGTAAATTTCTCAAGTGAGTTTGATTTGATTTGATTTATTAATTTCCATTTACACACATACATGTACAGAGGAGTGGTAAATGGAGGTGGATGAGGGAAAAAAGCTGCACAGACGCGGCTTGAGGTAACCTCACCCCCTTAGGTACAATATGGCTGCATGGGGTAACACATCAAGCGCCATATAAATTACATTTATATAGTGGCCAGAAAACATTGCAGTTATACAATATATGAAAGAATAGTTAAATATTTCCACAATAACAATGCAAAACACACTGCGGCATTGAAATAAATAAATTATATACACTTGGTAACATAGACAAAAAAAAAGAGGAACATAACATACATTATTAATCATTAACAAACGCGCTCTAAAGAGGTGAGTTGAAAGTGTAGCACGGAAAAGGGAATATATATTGGTACATTCCTATTTGTACTCTGTAAATAGCTGTAAGCCTTCATTAACTTTGCTTCAAATTTCCGCCGCTGAAAAAAAATAAACACGTGAAGAACCGCCTAATGTTGACAAGCAGTTAAAGAAGCAAGTGAGGCGTGTAGAATATAAGCTTCAGTATTAGTTAAGTCCCCGTGCTACTGCCGAGCGTTTGTGTGAGGAAATGCAAAAATTCGATATTATACCGTGAACTACTCGTCGTGAGCAAACCTGTTTTAGCGGAATAATATCAACGTAACTGCTGTAGAAGTCATATATAGCCAGCTTTGAGACATACTTGTTGCACCGCGGCAGGTATGGTATCATAACTGGATTCCTATAGGCTATGCTTTTGCGATTGTCTATCCGCGTATGAAAAACTCGCAATGGGCTGGTCTGCGTCGCTTCGGCTGGCACTGTAGCGTTGCCTTCGAGAGCTGCATTGTTGTCTAAGAAATTAGCTCTTTGAATAAATGTTCGCAAAGGAAGACGTCATAAAAATATATTTGAGACGACCACCATAAGTGTACAAGCAGAGATAACGAGGGCGAACAAACGAAAACACCGCAGAAAGCGCCCGGACAACGCCCGAACTGTAGCAGACGACAGACGCGAGTCCGTGCCCTGACGTCACGCGAGCGGCGCTCGCAGCGCCGCTCGTGTTCGTTCTCGGGGCTAATAAAGTCCAAGGGCGATGACATGGTTGCCGAGTGCCGCATGCTGTATGTGTGAGTGAAAACGTACGGGAAGGGGGGGCTAGAATGGGTGAGCCGACGATGGTGATTCAGTCTTGTGTGCGCGAAGGAGAAAAGTGGAGAGCAAGCTAGTCATCTTCCGTCGCGCGATACACCGGGGGTAGTGAATGGAATGGGGGCCGTATCTAGGATTCTGTGAATCTGTGATTGCGCAGCATGTGTATTTGCTTCGTTTGACGCATTAAACACCATGACTGTTCCTTAGGTACGTACATTTATTGGAGACTTATAAGTATATTTATATATCTTGTTGGAAGATATTGTGTATACATGCAGTGAACTTTGTTTCCCGTGACACTTTTCTGCCTTTTATCAAGCTGTATCTTCGCATTGGTATATTCTATTGTATCGTCGTATTGCTAATGTACGAAGGCGAGTGAAATGAAAGTGAGCCAACCCACCCCGCGCAATAATTGTTCGGTCCAATATCTGCGAGGCATGCACGTGACACGGAGGCATCTGTTACGAAAGTGACACGCAGGTGTAAGTATCAAGGTTGTTCAATGCTCTCATACACAGGGTTGAACATGGTTGCACGAATAATGGACGCTCTAGAAGTTGAGCAGCGTGGTGCCCTGAGGTTTTTGACAGCTGAAGGTATTTCCCAAAAAGAAATTAGTCGCCTTATGGCTGCCGTGTACGTTGAACATTGCATTTCACTGGCCACTGTGAAGCATTCGAGCAAATGGTTCAAAGAAGGACGTGAAAGTTGCAAAGACGATCCAAGGCCGGGCCAAAACGATCGTGCAATCACTCCTAACAAAATTGCAAAGGTTGATGAGCTGATGAGACAAGAACGGAGGATAAGCAGCGATGAATTGGCAGAGCGTGTGAACATCAGTCACGGTTCGGTTCACGCCATAATTCATGAACAACTCGGTTATCCACTCTTGTGCGCGCAACGGTTGCCCCAGATTTAGAACTACCGCCAGAAGACAGAGAAGTTCAGCGCTGCCTTGACTCATCTGATCCTGTATCACAATAAGGGTGACGACTTCTTGTCTCCAATTGTCATCGAGGACGAACCATGGTGCCACTTCTACGAGCCTGAAACACGACAGTAAAGCTTAGAGTGGAAACGTTCGAATTCCCCACCCCCAAGAAAGGAAAGGCCGTCATTTCCGCCGGAAAGGTGTTTGTAACTTGTTTTTTCGATGGTCAGGGGCCATTATTGATAAAATTTGCTAAATCTTCAGAGACTATCAATTTGTTTCGTTATTGTAAAACGCCAGATCGGCTGCGTGTCACAATCAAGAACAAACTACGTGGAACATTGACGAATGGGGTCATCTTGTTCCATGACAATGCCGTCCCCACGTCGCTGATGTGGTTAACACGAAACTGGCAATGTTGTGGTGAACACGAAACTGGCAATGTTGTGGTTTACACGAAACTGGCAATGTTCAAGTGGGAAACGCTGCAACATCCGCCATACAGCCCAGATCTGTCGCCATGCGACTTCCACTTTTTGGAGGATTTGAAAAAAAAAAACAGCTCAAGCGAACCGGATTCGTGTCGGACGGTGACGTGAAAGAGTCAGTTGCAGGCTTTTTGAATCAGCAACCCAAGGAATTTAATGAGACGGGAATCATGCGGCTTGTTAGACAACGGAAGAAATGTTTAAATGATCGTGCAGACTGGTTCTAAATAAGGTACCCCGTTTGTCATATTCGCATTGATTCACTTTCATTTGACTCGCCCTCGTTTATTTTGCAGAACTCCTGCTTTTTATACGTGCTCTCTGTTGCGACTATAACTTCGGTGCAATTACTCACGATACACGACCGGTGAAAGCTGCTCCTGCGTAATACATTGGAACAAGTGACAGCGCCATTGAGATTTTTCGCTGGCCGTTGCATATGTACAAGAATCTAAACAAGGTTCTTGAATGACAAAGATTCATTACAATATTTGTCCTCAGCTTGTTAATTTCATGGCCCTTACATTTTTCATATCAGCGGCATGCACTGCCTTGCTGGTTTCGAACTGATATAGTCCCAAAGTTCGTGTGATATTTTATTTACTTATTAAATAGAGAAAAAACATGGAAGCATGGATATGGGTTACTTTGGGCACAATTTTGGGCAGATACAAGTATATTCTTTTATGAAAAAAATACATATTTTACTTGTTCTGATAGTGCGTAGCGTCCAAGAATTTGTTTGCAGTATATTCAGTAATGACAATGCAGTTATTATTCATGCATTTTATCCCCGGACAAATTGTTTAAGAGGAAGCTTTAGCTCGCGCCCAACTGCGACGCGGCCTATTCAAATACATGTAAAAACGCAGAAACGCTTTGCTGTGATAACCACCGGATCGCTTTTAATGAAATTTGTTGCATTTGAGAGAGAAAGTAAAATTCTAGCGTCTGTTGGAAGCGGAATTTTGATTTAGGGCCTGAAAATTGTTTAAATATATTGAAAAACTCAAAAGTTAAAAAAAAGACATAGAAGCACGGCGTTCACAAATTAATAGCTCTGCATCAAGCACAGATGTCGCTGTTCAGTAAACGGCATCTATTATAACAGTCATAGCGCAGAAATTTGGTGTGTCAATTCATATCTTACGTGAATTGGTTACGTAACATTCTGGTTACAAAGATTCTGCGAAAACCGTATTTCCATAATGCTAAATTTGTTGCGATCCACGTGCAACATAGAAAGTTAGTCCGCTGTAGATGTACTATTAGGTGCAATTCACAGAATTGTGATATCATTTTTCATTGCTGAGTTATAATAAACTTGATAGTTTAGATTTCTGAAAATGTGCGATATTGGTGAATTTTTAATAATGAATTGACAACCTAAATCCTCCGCCGCCGATCCTCCGCCGCCGACGAAGACGACGAAGAGACCATCTCGACGACATAATAACGACACGCCGCCGTCCTGACGAAGTCAAGACTACACCGACGAAAGACGACTTGACGACGCGACGTACCAGCTTCAGTTCCACACGACGAGCCCTGACTGAAATGCCATACAAAGAACCACCGACCTCGACGTGCTTCTCGACGGCCACGCAGTTACCGCCTTAGTGGACACAGGGGCCGATTACTCCGTAATGAGTGGACACATCGCCGCCCAATTGAAGAAAGTTAAAACTGCATGGGAAGGCCCTCAAATTCGAACCACTGGAGGACACCTCATTACGCCGACTGGAATCTGCAAGGCAAGAATTACCGTTCATGACCGGACTTACCTTGCCACCTTTGTTATCCTCCAACAGTGTTCACGAGATGTCATTCTCGGCATGGACTTCCTGAACCAACACGGCGCAATCATGGACCTGAAGTCAAAATCGGTAACGCTGTCGAAAGATCAAGCGATACCGCCGGAGAGCTCTCGTGGTCACCACGCCTTGAGTGTGCTCGAAGATCAAGTGAGCATCCCGCCGCGCTCCAGCATTGTTATTTCCGTCGGCACCGAAACACCCGCTGAGGTAGAAGGCGTCATCGAGGGCGACCAACATGTACTGCTCGACCGTGAAATTTGAGTCGCAAGAGGGATCGCTCGACTCCAAGGAGGGAAAGCGGAAGTTATGCTGACCAACTTCAGCCAAGAGTTCAAGCACATCAACAAGGGCACGACAATGGCGTACATCGAGGAAATTGTGGAAACCAGCAATGCCTTTGTCCTCTCGGATTCTGCAGCATCTACCTCGATGAGCATAGTCCCCGAACCAGACTTCGACGTAAATCCAAGTCTTCCTATAACTAAGGAGCAACAGATCAGATGTCTTCTCCGACGCTACAAGACTGCTTTTCAACGTCATTGAGGACTCGACAAACACCAGTTGCAAAGCTTCGTATAATAACCGAAGAGTGCGCTCGACCACTCCGCCAGAGCCCTTACCGAGTTTCGACGCGAGAACGTGAAGCTATTAAGCAACAAGTCGACGAAATGCTGCGCGACGACATCATCCAGCCGTCGAAAAGCCCGTGGGCATCTCCTGCAGTCCTGGTGAAGAATAAGGACGGAACCATACGCTTTTGCGTCGATTTTATCGTCGACTGAACAAAATCACGAAGGACGTGTGCCCCCTTTCACGGATAGACGACGCATTGGATCGGCTCTGCAACGCTAAATACTTCTCGTCGATGGACCTGAAGTCTGGCTACTGGCAAATAGAAGCCGACGAGAGAGATCCCGAAAATACTGCCTTCATCACGCCAGACGGCCTCTACGAGTTCAAGGTCTTACTATTCGGACTGTGCTCGGCGCCTGCAACGTTTCAGCGCGTCATGGACACGGTGTTAGCAGGATTGAAGTGGCAGGCGTCTCTTGTCTACTTGGATGACGTCGTTGTCTTCGCCGGAAATTTCGACGGTCACCTTAGTCGGCACATCAGTCACATCAAGTCATCAGGGCTCACTCTGAAGCCGGAAAAGTGCCGCTTCGCTTACGATAAGCTTCTGTTCCTAGGCCACGTCATCAGCAAATCTGGAGTACGCCCCGACCCGCAGAAGACAGCTGCCATCGCAAAGTTCCTGCAGCCAATCGACAAGAAGGCAGTGCGCAGGTTCCTTGGCATGTGTGCCTACTATAGGCGCTTTCTCAAGGACTTTTCACGCATCACGGAGCCGCTGACACATCTAACCAAATGTGATGTCGAGTTCAAGTGGGAAATGCCACAGGCCGATGCACTTCAAGAACTCAAACGACGCATGCAGTCGCCGCCGGTAATTGCACACTTCGACGAGGACGCCGATACCGAAATCCACACTGACACCAGTAGCCTATGCCTCGGTGCCGTCCTATTCCAGAGGAAAGATGGACTTGAAAGGGTGATATCTTATGCTAGCCGTACGCTGTCAAAACCGGAAGGCAATTATTCTACGACTGAAAACGAATGCCTCGCCATCATTTGGGCTACAGCAAATTTCCGCCCTTACCTCTATGGCAGGCCATTCAAAGTCGTCACCGACCATCATGCGTAGTGTTGGCTAGCTAACTTAAAGGACCCTTCAGGACGGCTGGCGTGGTGGAGCCTGAGACTGCAAGAATATGACGTCACGGTAATATACAAGTCCAGAAGAAAACACTCTCACGCCGACTGCTTATCACGCGCCCCCATCGATACCCCGCCGCAAGACGACGAGGACGACGACGCCTTCCTTGGAATAATAAGCGCGGAAGACTTCACTAAACAGCTACGAGCATACCCGGAGCTAAAAGGCCTCGTCGAGTATTTGGAAGAGAACAACCACCTTGCCCTAGGGCATTTGAGCGCGGGTTGTCTTCGTTCACGCTACAAAACAACCTGCTCGTGATGAAGAACTTCTCACCAGTCCGCGCCAGCTAGCTTGTTGTTGTACCGTCAGCGCTTCGTCCAGAAGTGCTGCACGCCCTACACGACGATACAACCGCTGGGCACCTCGGATTCTCCCGGACGCTGTCGAGGATACAGCAAAGGTATTACTGGCCGCGTCTGACTGCCGATGTCGCCCGTTACGTCAAGACATGCCGAGACTGTAAGCGACGCAAGACACCACCAACAAGGCCAGCCGGAGTACTACAGCCGATCGACCCTCCTCGCCGACCATTCCGGCAGATTGGGATGGATTGGTTGGGGCCGTTTCCGACCTCAACATCCGGGAATAAGAGGATCGTCGTGGCGACGGACTATCTCACCCGCTTCGCTGAAACTAAAGCTCTACCAAAAGGCAGCGCAGCCGAAGTAGCGAAATTTTTCGTTGAGAACATCCTGTTGCGACATGGTGGCCCAGAAGTCCTCATCACCGACAGAGGAATGGCCTTTACAGCAGAGCTCAGCCATGCCCTTCTGTAATACAGCCAGACAAGCCACAGGAGGACAACTGCCTACCATCCGCAAACGAAAGGTCTCACGGAGCTCCTGAACAAGACCCTCGCCGACATGCTAGCAATGTACGTCGATGTCGAGCACAAGACGTGGGACGCGGTCCGGCCGTATCTAACCTTCGCTTACAACACGGCGGTGCTAGAAACAACACAGATCACGCAGTTCAAGTTGGTTCAAGTTGGAACTGTGCGAATCTTGCGTGCCATTTAACTGAACTGTTGCTTTTCTTACGAAACATGCCTGGGTCAATATTGGCCCTGTCGCAGGCTGTTTTTCCAAGTTCCAGATCAATTGCTGGTTATGTCGCATATGGAAACCAAAGTATTCCGACATTTCTGAACGGAAGCGCCATGCTATATGTCAGACGTGAAATACCCCATTACGTTCTACCAGTTCAAGACCTTTGCAGCAGTGCTTTGGAAGTCACTGGTGCACAAGTGCGGCTGGGAAACCGAAGCCTCAGCGTGGCCTCTGCATATGTGAGCTCTCGCCTGAAGGTCTCGATAGGAGATATTATAACAGACCTCTACAGCCGCTGCCCAGCTCGGAAGATTGTGGGGACTTTAACGCGCACCATACTCTCTGGGGCGACAAGGCGATTGATGCATGTAGGAAGCAAATTGTTAGTGCCTTAAACACCGAGGGTCTCTGCGTGGCAAATGACAAACAGCCAACGTTTTTTCGACCACCGGCCTCTTACAGTGTTATTGACTTGACGTTACACTCAGCGGACATCCTCGCATCGTCAATGACGACTAAAGATAGAATGGGCAGCGACCATTTTCCTGTCTTCGTTAACCTTGGTGGATATAGAACCAACGGCGAAGATCCTGTCCTGTGACGCATAGGGATACGTACAGGGACGACCTAAGCGAATCATCTGGAGGCCTGTTCGCGGACATGCTACGTAGCAAGAGATTAGCTACCGCTGAGCTGACGCTACCCGACCAGTTCCTCGCTCAGGATCTAAAGCTAAAAAATCTATGCGCAGCCTGTAGAAGAGCGGAACGGAGGCTGATGAGGACGAAGGGTGACCAACCAATGAAGACTATATATAACAGAATTAATGCAGGGATTCGACGTTACACAAGGAAACTAAGAAGAGATCAATGGGCATCATTTTGTGCAAGCCTATCGGTCTTCACGCCAGTTCCAAGGATATGGTGAGTCGTTAATAACCTTGCTGGAAACTGCTGCTTCTCTGTCTGTCTGTCTGTCTGTCTGTCTGTCTGTCTGTCTGTCTGTCTGTCTGTCTGTCTGTCTGTCTGTCTGTCTGTCTGTCTGTCTGTCTGTCTGTCTGTCTGTCTGTCTGTCTGTCTTTCTGGCTGGCTGGCTGGCTGGCTGGCTGGCTGGCTGGCTGGCTGCCTGGCTGGCTGGCTGGCTGGCTCTGGCTGGCTGGCTGACTGGCTTGGATTGTCTTATCATTGGAGTGCTCAGGGGCGTTCAGGTTTGCAGTTTCGTTTTCCTCTGAGTTGCCACAATCGGCTTGATTATGTACCCAGAGAGTGCCGGGAAAATAAACATGGCGCCCTTAAATGCGGGCACGCTAGAAGCTGAACAAAGGTGCTTCTCGTGAGAACAAACGCGCATGTGGTACTTAAGTCCATTGCACCCTAGTGTCTGTGAAAGTAATATAAACTTCACTGTAAACGAAGCCGTTTCTAAAGAGCGTCCTCTGTGGTGTTTTTGTTTCGCAGTCTCGATAACAGCGCCCCACTATCTAGGACGCTTGCCACAGTGAGACAGATGGAGAAAATTAAGCAGACCCAACGGACTCTCGGAATCAATGCTATGCGAAGCATTTGGCTGGTAGTTGTATACTCAAAATCGTTTGGGATTACGCAGTGCGTTACCAGAAGGACAAACGTGTTTGTGTACCAGCCGTAGAGGCTTAGCGGCTTTGGTGTTGTGCTGCTTAGTACGAGGTCGCGGGATCGACTCCCTGCCGCGGCGGCTGCATTTCGATGGGGGCGAAGTGCAATGACTCCCGTGTCGCGTGCATTAGGGGTACGCTAAAGAAACCCAGGTGGTCGAATATATTCAGGAGTCTCCCACTACGGCGTGCCTCATAATCAAAACGTTGTTTGTCCATAAAACACCAGAATTCAATGAATGATCGTTGATTTGAAGAATGACCGCAGAACTTGAACTTAGACGCATGCAGGGCCTCCCTCCCCATTACCATCTGAAGCGCCGCAGTTATGTTCCCTCGAAGCCTTACAGATTTCCAGGGAATGTACATATTCAGCCCGACAAGAGAGATATGACTTAATCTCATTCCGGTCTGTAAACAGCAAGGACGTCGAGCTAATCGTCAAGAGAAAGTGTCGGGACAAGGCTTGGAGGCTGAACGTCAACGTGAAGCATCTGCTGATCTGACTGGGGGACATTTGCTTGGACTTGACCGACAGCTCGCTGGTGAAATAAAACTACCGGTGGGGACAAACTGTCATCTTTATCTTTGGATTTGGCTGGCTGGCTTAGTTAGAAATAAATAACACAATGTTACAACGATCAACAAAGGCGGTGAACAGCGACAGTGGCCCAACGGAAGTCACGAAACCAAGTGCTTATTGGGCGAACATGTGCCCGCAACAATCACCAATAACAGCGCAGTTCCACTGTAAGACGGCTCTCCATCTGCCAAAAAATACGTCAAACGAAAAACTGCTCCAACTGTGCATCAGCAACACTTTCAGCGAACTGGCGGAAGCCCTGCTCGAAACGCAAAAAGCCAGACCTAACCCATACCCTCCTATTGAAGACATCGTCGTCTCTAGTTCAGGCGTTCTGAACATGATCCTCTATTTAGATACTAAAAAGAGCTGCGGCCCAGACGACATACCCAATTCCTTGCTCGTTCGCTACTCCCTTTGGACAAGCAGATACCTCTGCGTTATCTTCCGTAAATCATTATGCACCTCCACTCTTCCCAAATCCTCGAAGCTTGCTACGGTGATTCGGATATACAAATCCGGTAACGTTACCCTTCTGCAGAACTACAGACCCATTTCATTAACTGCCCACTCATGCAAGTTACTCAAACAAATAATTTTTAAACACATCACGGAATTTCTTGAAAGCCACAATATCCTATCCAATTACCAACATGGTTTCCGTCGCGGATATAGCACCACTACCCAACTAATCGAATTCACGCACGATATTTGTCAGTCATTGGATTTAGGCGGACAGATTGACGGCATTTTTGTTGACTTATCCAAAGCTTTCGACACCGTCCCACACCCAAAACTCCTCTACAAGCTTAACTCCATTCTAAATAACGCTTCTCTGGTTGGTTGGATACATAGCTCCCTAACCCAGCGTTCTCAGTCTGTGCACTTTAACGGCTCTATTTCCTCTCCTGTCACTGTTTCATCCGGCGTCCCAGAAGGTTCCGTTTTAGGCCCGCTTATTTCCTTATTATATATTAATGACTTGCCGCATTGCGCGTCCGTTAATATTCGTCTTTACGCTGATGATTGCGTCCTCTATCATAGTATTGACACACCAATGGATCGTGATTTACTTAATGACTCCTTTGCAAAATTTTGTGGGTGGTGCAAGGAATGACAAATGAACATTGGGCAGACGACAAGCGAGAGGACATTTCCTTCTTAACCAAGCCTTGGCGAACCGTGAACGCTCAGCTTTTGTGGACGCGGCGGCATACACGGGAAACAAAGCTTTCGCAGTGGCGGTTGTGGACGGCCGCGGATCCACAAGATATGCAGCCATGGTAATTGCAAGGAAGCCTGAACAGGCCGAAAAGGTTGCGATCGCTGTTGCGCTCAACGACGACAATCTTTCCCATATCTACAGCGACTCCATAGCCGCTATCAGAGCTTTCCAAAAGGGCACGGTCTGCGCACAGGCTCTCGGAATTGTTTCAAAGAAAGAGATTAAGAACCCCTTCATATACTGGTTCCCGGCACACTTAGGTCCAAAGATCGGCGACGTCCCCAACCTTAACGAGGCAGCACACGAGGCTGCGCGCGCACTTACAGACCACGCGGCTTCACCCAACCACTCGGAGAATAAGGACGCGCCCACTACACACAATGAAATCACTAAACACTACTACCTACAACGCAGACAATTTAGCACGCCACACCGCACGCTCACTCGAGCTCAAGGCGTTAGACTCTGAATGCTACAAACAGACACATACCCCACTCAAAACAGATTACACCATTACATGCCTGAGCTCTACGACAAGTCTCATTCCACCAATTGCAATACATCCCTTAACGTATATCATTTACTCTGGCCGTGCTCGCAAGCTCACGTGAACTACGAACAGGACAAGCGCAAGTTTGAAGAAGCAATCCGGAGCGAAGAACTCGCTCCCCAACTCTGGGTCGTCCAGCAGGTCCACGACGCCGCCAGGAAATTCAACCTCCCGGTTCCGTCGTGGGAGACGCCCACTCCATGAGAGCCCAAAGCTCTCGTGGCCTGCAGGACCTGAATAATGTTGACTTCCTTCCTTCCTTCCTTCTCTAAAACTGTTTCCATGTCCTTCTCCAGACGCCCATCTCCATCACTTTTCACGTACACTTTCCATGGTCAAGATTTAAAAAGAGTACCCGAATTTAAATACCTTGGTCTTCATTTCTTCCATGACATGTCATGGTCGAAACACATTGACATCATATGTAACAAATCTTTTAGACGTATTGGTCACCTCTATCGTTCATTGCTTAAGGCTCCAAAGGATAACAAACTGATGACGTATAAAACACTTATCCGCCCCATTCTTGATTATGGCTGCATCATATGGAATCCTCATAAGACGATATTAAAAAGTTAGAATCAGTCCAAAAGAAATCAGTGCGCTTCATTTTTCGCAGCTATAGCCGAGATTTTTCCCCTTCTTCCCATTATACAGCTACAGGTCTTACAGTTCTTTCATCTCGTCGCCGCTTAGAATGCATGAAATTTTTGCACACGCTGATTCATTCTGAGCGCCTTGTCACACTAAATAATTATTGGAACTTTAGTCCACATTCTATCACTAGGAGTTCTCATAATCTCAACCTTATCCCTTTCTTTTGCCGAACGGAGATGTTCAAGCACAGCTTGAATATCTTGAATATCCATTGGCCATTGAACTCTGCAATTCACTGCCTGGAAGCACCCGCTCTTTACCTACGCAAGAATTTTTGAAAACAATTACCTATACTTGATATTCATATTTTTTGTGCCTGTATCTCGTTTTCTTGCTTTCCTTGTTTTTTCTTCCCTGCCCAATCCTGCAATGGCCTCACCGAGGCTGCAGTATGTATAAATAAATAAATAAATAAATAAATAAATAAATAAATAAATAAATAAATAAATAAATAAATAAATAAATAAATTTACATGGCCCTGAGAAGCTTCGCGCCTATAAGGCAGAGCTGCGGGCCGCTCCCGCGTGGGCACTCGTATGCCGAGCCTAACCGGCATATCGTGGGCTCTCTGGAACGCCCAAGATTGCCGTGAAAGTTCTGAGCTCTTGATGGGAGAGCTCGATTATGCTTCCGTGATGCGATTGGATCCCTGTAACGAGGGGCATCGCCAAAGCATGTGTGCGATAGTGACAGATTACAGAGCCTCTGGAGTGATCGTATGGAAAAGGGCCAGGTATGGATAGGCCTTAGTCTGAAGCCAGAAGTGGACGCCAGAGATCTAGCCAGTTTGCTGTGAGGGGGAGGATAAGTACTCCTACCCAGGTGATAGTGCGTAGTGATTTCTGTGAAAGTAGTGAGAGTGTCCCGAATCTCGAGAACAGCGGAGTCTGAGCTCGACCCTAATTATGACTCCGTCTGTACCAAGTGCGACCACGGAGTGTTCGCCCTCGGGCACACATTCTCTGCGGATGCCAGGGTAACCGTCCCCACAAACCTTACTGCCAGCTCCCTCCGAGGAGGCTTGGAACCAGCTGCTGACAAGAGCAGACAAGAAAACACAACTGGCACTCGTCTCGTGGGCCCAAGAGTCACCCCTACCTGGGAGCCACACTAGGCCTACCTGTCCTAACTTCCTACCCTGATGTGGCAAATAAAGTTGTTTCTATCTCTCTCTCTATCTCGACACTGCTCCCACGCAGGGGATTAGTGCAAGCGCTTGGTAGTGGGCTATGTCATTGAGATTGGGAAAGGACTCAAGTGGGGGGTCGAGGTGCGCCGGAAACCACGTAATGGTGTGCGGAGAGATTATCTTGTTTTTAAGAATCTTGTGAGCCTCCTCAGCGATGGAACCTGAAGCGAAAGCCCTGACCGCCGATATCGAATCACTGAAGGTTTGTGATCTGCTGTTATCTAGGAGTGATATAGTACCTGCGGCCTGCTCCGCTCTGGTTGGTGTCGAGCACTTCACTGAAGCCGCATTTACTATCTGTTCGTTGTGATCAACGAAGGCAATGGCGAAGTTAGACGACGTTTCGTATTGGGCTGCGTCGACAAGAGAGGCCGAGTAGGGATCATCTTTGGTACGCATGAGGATGGCGAGGGCTCATGCCCTGCGTCTGCCTGCGTTGTGTTGAGGATGAACATTACGAGGAAACGGTGCGACTCGTATGTTGTTCCTTTGATCTCGTGAGATTTCGTATTTCCGCTCTTCCATAAGGATATGGTTGATCCCAAGAAGCGCCAGGATATTCTTTCCAGCTAGGGTGCAGGATAGACAGACCAATTGGGCTGACTCCTAGGCCTGGATTATCTCGTTGAATGTATTGCGCACTCCTAGTTGCATAAGGAGGTCCGTGCTCACCCGTAACGGAATGCCTTGTACTTTTTTGATACTTTTTCTGATGAGCGTGTTTAATCTTTTCTTCTCGGAGTTATGCCAATTATGCATGGCTGCTGGCGTGGCCCAGTGAAAGAGTATCTGCACCAGAGATTGCAATTTCCAGGTGGATAACTAATAAAAGAGAAAATAAAATTATCTTTTTGATTATTCATTTCAGGATCGATATTACAAATGTGGAATTGAAGGTGAACAGTACTGAAGTCATGCCTTTAGAACAGATCTCAAGGCATGCACCGCTTTCGAGTAAGCAGTCTCCGGAATCTGTTAAAAAATGATTAGTTGCTGCAGTTAAAGTCCCCATCACCAGCTGGTAGAAAGATACATTTGAGAAATTATTGTTTATACAATGCCAGATAAGATCGTCAGCTATCCTGGAAAGAGGCTTTTTGGAAACTTAACTGCCACACAACTGAGTTTGATAACATATTTTAGGAACAGAATAATCGAAAGTGGTACCAGCCATGATGTCACTACTGATCGGCTTCATTTCTCGACAGAATAAAATTTCCATGAGTGAACAAATCAGGAAGTTAATTACCCCGTCGTTGTGGCGCAGTAGCTTTTGCGTTGCTATCCCTGAGGGCACGGGATTGAATCCCAGCCGCGGCGGCCGCACATGTAAGGGGACAAGATGTGTACCATGTGTACCATGAGTGTACCGTGGATTAGGTGCACGCTTACGAGCATCAGGTGGTCAAAATTTGTCCGGATCCCCCACTACAGTGTGCCCCTTGATAACAATCTGATTTTGCCGCTTAAAACCCCATTATTTATTTCTTTAAGAAGTGATATGGCAAATATTTTAATTATCTTCCTCGAGATAGCCATGTCTCATGCAGGTACGTTGAGTGTCTTCCAGACGTTTCTTTAAGGAACCTGTTCAATCTATAAAGATGCAAAAACATTAAAAAAGAAGGGGCACATATGTATAGATTGCAGTAAAATGGAAATGACATGATCGTATTGCGGCTCTCACCCCGACGCGGTGTTTCCGCACGGGAGAACCGCATGACGTTGCTATATTCCGTTATGTGGTTCTCCCATGGTAATGTTGAATCGCATGACGATGCGTTCTCCGTGACAAATGCATTCCCGTTGTTTCCCGGACGCTCGCCGACCGCAACAAATAAAGATGTCTAGAACAGCTCGTCACACGCTTTTTCTTGTCGTCATGTATTCAGCTTTTATAACACATTTTGTCTAGATGGCTCGATTTTTGGTACATTATCCTTAGTGGGTACCCCACATGCTGTTATCGGGACACTAAAGGCAAATATTGAGTGAAGCTAAAGTTATAGATTGGTACTCGATAATCTCTAAGCCGCGAATATTATCGCGAACAGAGCCTTTATGATGTAGAAATTGAGGTAAATGCAGGACGTGATTAGAGACTTCCCCGGGACGTTCATGTACTTGCCCAATGACGAAAGCACCTCTCAGTTAAATATTGTCACTAGTATTCAACCAACCGTTGCAAAAAAAAAAAAAACGTACTTGTATTGTATTGTAAGATAAAATAAAATGCTACTTGTCCAGTTCTGTTTCATTTTTGAAAAAAAAAAAGAACTAATTGAATTTAGCCTTGACAACGACGCGAGTGGTCCAAAGGTTTCATTATCGCTCGACTTCGTGCCATGCACCCACCGCTTTCGCGTTTGACTAGTTTCGTTGTCACATAGTACTGCGCTGGTTTTGCGGGCTCGCGAAACTCGCACAAACAGCAGGGAGCAGAAAATCCAACTTCCATGTGATGTCACAGGATGCCCGAACGGGCTCCGACACTTGAGCGAAGAGCAGCTGCAGCGGCGAACCCACTGGCTAGGTACACACAGTCGGCCGGGCACCGTTTTAATCTTCGACGGCAGCAAAGGGCGCTGATGGCGTATGTAACGTCACCACTGCCCCGGTTGGGTGACGGCTGATTTGAATTTCAAAAAAGATATTCGAACCCTTCAGAAGCAATTTTTCACGTGAACTAAGGAAATTTCTTGGCACAAAACAAGCATTGCGTCGCTTCTGGAATGGTATTTAAACAGTCCACGTCGACTTAGTATTTGCCTTTAGTGTGCCTTTAAGATCGTCGTCGTCATCATCTTCAGCGAGATGCCGGAGAGAGCGTCCAACAACGACTTTCGTATGGACGTTCTATGCTGCTCGTCGATGAATGCGTCTGTGGCGTAATGGGTTCCAATTCGGACATCCATGCTATAGGTTCTGTGTTGGAATCCTGCCGTCGAAGAACCGTAATAATGTATGTTTTACGCAGTACTTTGTTGACAATGACGAGCTTACAAAGCCACGAGGCCATTTGAAGCCCGAAGGACGAAGTTTAGGCAAATCCATGTACTACTCATAATTCCCGTGTTGGGTTAACTACTCCGCCTGGAGATCCCGCAGACACTAGCACCAAAGTTCCCTCTATTGATTATTGCTTCAATTATTGCATCAGATTGTATGGTACAGAACAGGCCCTATCTCACGCCGGAGCCGCTCGACTAGTACGCACCGGGCGCTGCATTGTCGGTCGGCAGCAGCAGCGGCGGCGAAAAGCATTGTACAGTTCTGGTGCAGTGGAGACATTGCACTGCGTTCGCGCCCACGTGCGAGTGCGCGAAGCAAAAAAAAAAAAGAAAAATCCCGCGGCGGCAACATTCACATGGGGACGGATTTACCAGCGAAGCCATCTAGGCTGCCTACATGGGCTGAATGTACCATGAAATGGATGGATGGATGGCTGGATACAACTTTCTTGTAGGTCCGGCAAGGTTTAACGCGACCCGGGCTCATGTCTCCCACGGGCGAACGTAAAGGCCCTGCCTCAACACTATGAAATCATACTCCCTTTTTCATACGTCCCCACACTACGCCGACACAAGCGCCGCCGCGGTCACCGCACCTACTATTCCTATGCCGCAACCGCTGCTGAAGCCGCGCCGGCACACCGTCGCGCGTGACGTTGTTCCCACAGAAGCCCAGGCAACGTTCACAGGCGCCGTCACGGAACTCTTTCCCCTTCTCGTTGTTCGTCAAACAGGAGTTAAAACAGACAAAGCGCATTCAGGCCAACTCGCCAGATGAAGTGCACTTTGTCGGCGAGATTACAGTCGGCGGCAAAAGTTTACCAACCGCGGAAGCTGTTGAAACCAAGCAATCTGTGAGCACAGCCAGCAAAAGTATGTTGTTCGCATATACGTGTACATGCTGGAAATCCAAAAAGACAGGCTGTGTGCCCAGGGTGATAAATTATAGTTTTTAACAGACCTTGTGGTCCGTAACTTTTCGAACAGATATTCTGCAAAAGTATTTTGCTTTTTCTAATTCATATTGTCCCCATGCCTGTTAATGAACTGATGGGCAAAAAACGAAAAAAAAAGAAAGCCATTTATATGTTAGAAAGCGCAACTGGTTCAGTTCTTGTTTTCTTCTTCTTTATTTTTCATCCTAAGGGAGTTTAACATCACAAAGTGTTTGAAGCGAATCAATAAGAATTTTGGCTCAACATCCCCCTTATTAGTGGACGTTAAAGAACGTCAGGTGGTCGAAATTATTTGGGTTTACACAAAAAGGTCGTCCTCTTTCTGTTTGCTTCCTCTTCCTTTCCTTTCGTTGTCTTCTTGCTATGCAGTGTTTGGGATTTATTATGCCACAAAAATAAACATCTAATGTTCGTTTAGTGTTTGCTAAAGCTTTACTACGACAGACCTGCCATGGTTGCTCAGTGGCTATCGTGTTGGGCTGCTGAGCACAAGGTCGCAGGATCGATTCCCGGCCACGGCGGCCGCATTTCGATGGGGGCGAAAACACCCGTGTCCTTATATTCAAGTGCACGTTAAGGAACCGTAGGTGGTCGAAATTTCCGGAGTCCTCCACTACGGCGTGCCTCATAATCAGAAAGTACTTTTGGCACGTTAAACTCAATAATTGAATTTTTTTTTTACTGCGACACATCAAATGCTAGGATAAGACAAAAATAAGCGGCGAGAATTTGGCTCACTGTGCTCACACATGAACGTCTGCGACGCAGTTGCAGGACACAAGTGTCTGTATGCGCGCATGCTATGTTATGACTATGAGATATGTTCGCTACCGCTTTTTTTTAAAGTTAAAATAAAACAAGAAACTCAACTGTCTAAACCAACAATATTTTGCTTCAAGTTGTGCATTCGAGTCCCTAGAAGCTTCTCATGGCATTTGCTAACTGACCAACATTTGGTAATTAAAATAGTTCAACAACGCTTAGAGAATTACGCTTCGGTTATAGGAAGTTGTAGACAGCATTGAGAGGAAGACGCTTCAGAGGCCATCTCCAGTGTCATGCTGATTATTTCGGTTCTAATCAGATCACCGAAGTTAAGACACATTATGCCAAAGCTCACATCCTGAAAGGGGGACCACCTGGGAGCGCCGAATGCTGGTAGCTTCATTATTGTCACGGATTATTCAAGTGTCTGGATTCAAGGTGTCCATTGAAGGAGAAATTCCTCAACCCCTAATAAACACTTTAGACGCAAATGAAATGCTTTTGACGGAAAGGTTTGCGTAGAGTTATTTTTCAGAGGGGGGGGGGGGGGGGCGAACAAAAGTAGGTTCAATAACAAAAAGAAAGACCTAACAACCAGAGCTTGCGCACTTCTGTCCCTGGTTCATTTTCCTCATTTAAAGAAAAATGAACGGCACGAAAGCTGGCCTCAATAAATTCGAAGACTCGAATTTGATTCGAAAAGTAATTTATGTTAGCGATTTAGTTTTACCCGATAAAATGCACTCCTATCAGATACACAGCTGGTAATCAACTGGTAACAAATATATTCTTGACCTTTCTCTGTACCGCGAATATTTGGCTTTTTGATGCCGCTGATGCAGCGGCACAAAGCTCATCCCTAACACACTAATACATCGTTACCTTTTTTCTTTATTTGTCAGGTTACTCGAGTGTTACTCGAGATGACATGGAAGCGGAAAGCCGTGCCTGGGGTAACCGTTTGGCGGCTTCGAGATTGGTGGGAAAATCGCAAGCAAAGTTGGTTAATGAAAAGCCCCAGGTCCTCCAACTGCATCAGTTATCACGAAGCCTGCCTGTCTCGTATTAAACATCCGCTAGCTGAGGAAGTTGCGGTTTTAAAATGTTTAACAACGTTTCTATTTGAACGCTCATTACACAATAGGCACTGTATAGGCACCGGGCGCGAGATGAAATTGGACCGGTCGCGACTTCAGGCGGCGCCGCCACGACTGTAATGGCATGTGACGGCCAGGCCGAGCTCAGCAGGCGCAGTGGCCAGCTGCGCTCATTTATTATGTGCCGTCGTTTTGTCTGTTTCCACTGACGAAAATCTACGTCAAAAAAAAATCTGAGCAAACATGTTGCGTTTTTAGGTGCACGAACAGTTACTGAAACATGACTGAAGCTGGCCAGGCCGTTCATTTCAATCGGTTTTCATGGCGGCTCACCAGACGGAACAGCGGAAGGAGCAGTTACGCGCGGCCTATACGCAACCGCACGTAGTGCTCAGCTATTGAAACGCGTTAACGGAGGCGCATGGTCGCCGGCGCTTCTTGCACCGACTGTAAGCGCTGGACACACCGAGCTGACGCATCGTGCTATGCAGTGAAAGCGAGAACCTCTGTGATGCATTGCGACTGCATTGAGTCTCACGGCAATCACCTAAAGAGATAATTAAAAAGGGCGGTGGCGGCTGCGCGCTCCGAGTATAGCGTTTTAATCGCGGACCATCGTGCGTTTGAAGGCTGATTTGCAATGGAATAGTAATTCTAACATTAGTAAATGAGCCGTTCATACGCAGGAGCGGGAGTGGAGGTGCAGTTTAACACGGCGTATCAAAGTGTTAGCTGCAACTAGGCGAGAATGGCATAGAATGCCACAAACGTATCCTTTATCGCTCGTGTCTCAAGGAGAAAGCTCCTAATTTTAGCGGCCGAACGGAAACTAGAGGGCACAGAAGTGCTCTAGCTCGTGCTTTATAGACACGACGTATGCGTGCCAGTCGTCTCAAGCATTCTAGTGGCGTTCGTTGTATAGGTGCTCGACTGAGTTGACGTCGGTATAAGAGAAGCATGCGCGCAATTTGAATGGTCGCAGCGTTTTGCCTGCGGCGTTAGGGGAGCGATGTACCCATATAGGAAGAAGCATTTGGCCGCGTTATGTTTGAGTGCTTCGGCATATTATTTTCAACTCAAGCTAAAGTTTTCTGAGACACTCTGCGTCAGGAAACGGTGGGACTTACAATTGTACGCCATTGGAGCCAGTTTACCACACGCACAGCCCTTCTAGTTACCGCACATAACCACCACAGTTACTCTGGGTGCCTTAGTAGTGTTGTGACAAATACTTCGTCATTTTATGATTAGTGTAAAAATCACAACATTACTCGTGGAGCGCTTTGCTTGCAGAAAAAGCCTTTTAGCTTGGCATCTCCAAAGCGAAGCCCGTAAAGAGCACAAACGCGATATTGAAGGTGATATTTAGCAAGAACGCGTTTAGCAAACGTTTCAGCAAGAATGCCAACGTCGACACCGACCCTCATTTGCAATAAAAATCGCATTACGTGAAAGTCATCGTGTAGGTGTGAAGTTGCTGTGATACTTCAATGACCCAAGTTGACGTCAAAAAAAGTTTCATTGAAGTGCGGCAGGTGCCCGCTGGCCCCTGACCCAGTGGCACACTCCCAGAATAATGTATTCTGGGAGACATCTGCAATACGACATCTGCAATACAAACGCTGAAGCTCCACTTCTTAGCTTACCGCGGTGAGTTCTCTTGGCGGGGTGCATTTGGATCGTAACTTGCACTCGTTTTCTACTTAGTATATTACCTGGTGCCAGTGTGGGCCTGCCTGCGCTGCAGCTGGCCATTTTTAACAGCGCCTCCATGGCCCGAAAAATATCGACTGTCTGGCGCTGACAACCGCTGGGCAGGAAGTGAATGGCTGGTGGTCAGGGGGTGATTGATGCCTTGGCTCGCAGGGGCCACTTGTGTATTGATGTCACCGCCCCAAAACATCCAACAAGGACAGGCAATTGCAAAATGAGCCCCACAACACGGCTCTGCGCCGAGGTCACGTACATTGGCTCTCAGTTTAGACCCGCTGGGCTTCAGAAAAAAAAGAAAACATAAGTGCAGAAACAAAAAAAATGCTGCATTTCGCTATGCCAATTTCTGAAGCAATTTCCTGCTAACAAGTTCAGCAATCATGGAGGGAATCCTGCTAAATGAGAGGAGATCTTCTTGGCTTAAAAAAATTAACACTAGTAACTCTAATATTTAGGCGGGAGCCCCAAACGCAGAATTCAAATTAGCCTGCTCAAACCATCCGCCTTGCTATGCAACTTTCCCTTCTTATATCTAACGGAGAAGTTGTACTCCTGGAGAGTGAGGCTCCATCGGAGGAAGCGGCCATTTTTGTGTGACATTTGATTGAGCCATGTCAGAGGACAGTGGTCGGTCTCGAAGATAAACTTCGCTCCGTACAAGTAACACGACAACTTCTGGGCGGCCCAAACTAAAGAAGCGCATTCCTTCTCTGAAGCGCTGTGGGCTTCCTCCCTTACATTTTGTTTACGGCTGGCATAGAGGATAGGATGCTCCTCGTTATCGTCGCCGACCTGACTAACTACCACGCCCATACCTCTGTCGCTTGCGTCGCATTGAACTATGAATTCCTTTGTGCAGTCTGGCGCGCGAAGCACAGGACGAGAAACCAATAGCGTTTTCAAACTTTGGAAAGCGTTCTCTTTGTCCTTATCCCAGTGTACGTTACTCGAGCTCCCTTTCGGAGGGTGTCTGTTAATGGCTTTGCCATTGGCGAGTAATTCGGAATGCACCGTTGATAGTACCCCACAACTCCCAAAAATGAACGAAGGTGTGTTTTCGCGCGCGGATGAGAAAATTCTCCAATCGTAGCTATTTTCAGCTCGGCCGGCCGTCTCATGCCCTGACGGGCAACGTGGCCCGGATAAGTAACCTGCGAACAACCAAACCTACACTTTTCCGCTTTCATCGTTAAGCCGGCTTCCCTCAACCGTGAGAACACCTGTTTGAGGTGCGATACGTGTTGTTCCCAGCTGTCCGAAAAAATTGCTACATCATCAAGATAGGGCAAGGCGAACTCCTGCAAGTCTTTTAGGACAATATCCATTAACTTAGAGAAGCTAAACGACGCGTTCTTCAGCCCGAAGCTGAGTGTGAGAGGGCGAAAAGTGCCTAGAGGCGAGATGAATGCGGCATAGCGGCTGGCACTTTCTGAAAGGGGAACTCGCCAGTACCCCCGCACGAGATCTATAGTGGAAATGTATTTAGCAGCGCTAACTCATACAATTCGTTCCTCAATGTTGGGTATCGGCTACAGCTAATCCCTAGTGATGGCATTTAACTTCCTGCAGTCAATTACGGACGAGGGTCCTTGTTAGGGGTTTCTACGAGTATTAGCGGTGATGTGTAGTCACTCTCAGCGGGCTCAATAACTCCCAACTCTAGCATGCGCTGTACCTCTGCCTCCATAATCTCTCTGTGTCTTGGAGACACCCTGTAAGGCTTTGATCTTACTGGTTCGGTTGATGTCAGCTCAATTTCATGCGTTATTAGTTCGGTTCTACCCGGCCGATCGCAGAATCTGTCGAGATATTCCCCTAACACCTCTTTTAGCTCATCTAGCTGCTCGGGTCTTAGAGCGTGCGAGCTTACCGAGTGTTCTACTACTTCTTCCAGGCCGATTTCAGAGTTGGAGGTCGCCCTATACTCCTTAAACGTGGTACTAGCGCCATCTCGCTCTTTGATGGTATAGTTAACGACTCCGCTCCGCTCTATATACGGCTTCATGAAATTGTAGCGATATATCCTCACCACCTTCCTGCGATCGGGCATTTTCAGAGCATAGTTAGTATCTGAAAGTTTGTGCAACACTTTAACGGGCCTGTCCCAGTGAACTTCATGCTTTTTCTTTCTTGAAGGTTTGAGGTCTCCGGCGTTAAACGTACGAAGCCTCGCACTCTTGTCGTAATAGAATTTGGCGTTCTTTTGAGCTACTCCCATGTTCTTTCCGACTAGTTCTTGGGTTGCGCTTAACCGTTCCAGCAATTTTAGCACGTATTTAACCACTGTTGGACTCTCCCCTCTTTCCTCCCACATCTCTCTTAACATTCTTAGTGGAGAACGGAGTGTCTTCACATACACTAGTTATGCTGGCGAGAACCCTGTCGCTTCATGTCAAACCGTTCGCAAAGCGAACAATGTTGCCCGCAGACAGTTCTCCCAGTCCTCCTTGTGCTCGAAACAGAGCGCACGCAAAACTCGCTTAAGCACCGAATGCCACCTCTCTACACTGTTTGACTGAGGGTGATAGACAGAACTGTGTAATAACTTTACCCCGCACTTCTGCAAGAATGTGGAAGTCAGTGCGCTCGTGAATACTGTCCCTTGATCTGCCTGAATTTTGACTGGAAACCCAACTCGCGCAAACACTGTCAAAAGCGCGTCTACAACTTCGGTGGAACTGAACTCTTTCAAAGGGATTGCTTCTGGAAACTTGGTAGCCGGACACAGCATGGTAAACAAGTACCTGTAGCCCGATTTTGTTTTTGGAAGAGGCCCTACCGTGTCTATTACAAGTCGACTCAGAGGCTCTGTTATTAAGGGCACTACCTTCAGTGGAGCTTTCCATGTCTCTCCTGGTTTACCAGAACGCTGGCAGGCGTCGCATGATCTTACAAAGTTTTCTACGTCTTTGAAACAGCCAGGCCAGTAGTATTCCATAAGCAATCTTTTCTTTGATTTGTTTATGCCTTGGTGGCCGGACCACCTATTTCCATCACAGAGACTCAAAAGGTCCTCCCTGTACTTTGTAAAAGTAAAAAATCCTAAATCTAAAATCCTAGCCGTTCGATCTCTGTAGATCCGATACAACAATCCTCCTCTGTCATGTATCGTCACGTTGCGCCTAGCAATGCCTTCTTTGGCTGTGTCATGTAATTTAGCTAAGCTCTCATCATCCTTTTGCTCGGCTGCCATTGACTCTCTACCCACACGTAAGAGCTGATCAAAGTTCTTTGAAGCCGGTGATAATAACGACCCTGTCTCGCTTGTGAGTGCGTCAGCTTGCTCTTCCTGCAGGCTAGAACTCTGACACTCTAGTGTTACGCTCTCATTGAGCTGGTCAGCTGGCAGGCTCTCCTCAACTGTTCTTTTATCCCTCGGGCCTAGCTCGGATTCGGGTATTGAAGTTATCCCCTTTTCTACTTCCGCTTTAGGAGCTTGTGCATTTTCAGCCCAAAGCGCCGCGATCTTACGAGCTTGGCCTCGGGTCAATGCTTGTACTATGCCCTCTCCCAGTTTGAGCCCTTTGTCACGCAGTAACTGATTCGAACGATTCGAAAAGATGTAAGGATACTGCAGTGACAAAAATTTGGAAACTGCAGCCTCAGTCTCTAGCTCCCCGAATGGCCCATTGATTTTGACTTTGGCCATGGGCAGACACACGCTGTGTTCTTCTACAACCTGTTTTATCCATGCTACTTCTCCGGTGAAGTCATCTACCGTCACGTAAGACGGATGGACAATGTCCATCGTGGCGGCACTGTCTCTTACCACTCGGCATGGTTTTCCATTAACTCGCAGGTCGTGAAGATAGGGAAAGTTCTATATTTTAATCTTTTTCCTCCACGTAGGAGAAAACTACGCTAGACTTCCCGCAGTTTAGAGCTATATGTCCCAGTTTGTGGCATTTGTAACAGCAAATTGGTCTAAAAGATTGGAATTTTCTTTTCTGTTCTTTTTGTGCGGTTTCCCCGTTAAGTTTCTGCCCGCTCTTTTCTGCGGGCTTTTCTGCCATGTCTACAGGCTCCGATCGTCTAGTCTGCGCATCCCTTTTGAACGGAAATGGTTTCCGCGGTCCATTTGGACCGTCCAAGTTTCCGTCCTCGGCGTTCAACTTTCTACGGGTTGCGTACTCTTCGGCTAATTCGGCCGCCCTTCCCACAGTGTTTACATTCCCTCTGTCTTGCACGCACAGTTTCACAGCTTGGGGGATGGTTTCGTAAAACTGCTCTAGACACATGCATTCAATGATCATGTCTCGGCTGTCGTACGCTTCCGCGCTTTTAAGCCACTCGTCTAGGTTGGCCCTTAAGCTATATGCATACTCCGGATATCCCTCGCTATCTTTCTTGCCTGTGCTCCTAAACCTTTGCCGAAAAGCTTCGGCTGAAAGGCGGTATTTCTTCAGGAGACTAGCCTTACCTTTTGCATAATAATATGCATCCTGAGCACTCAGTCTGGCGATTACTTCCGCCGCCTTACACGACAACATAGACAGCAACCGCTGTGGCCATGTACTCGGGCCGAAGTTCATCTTTTCGCAAGTCCTTTCAAAATTGCTTAGGAACAAGCCTATGTCGGTCCCGACCTCAAATGGCTTTAATAGCCTGTCCATGCGGTACGATTCTGCCTCACTTGATCGTCCCAGAGCGCCTTCACTTCCTTGAGAGAACTCCAAACGTTTACTTTCAAGTTCAAGTTGCATTTTTCTTAACTCGCGATCTTTATCGCGTTCCTCTCTCTCTCTGTACCGTTCTTCTCTTTCTCTTTCCCGTTCTTCTCTGTCCCGTTCTTCTCTTTCTCTGCCCCGTTTCTCTCTTTTTTTCAGAAGTTCAAACCCCATTTCAATTTCTTCCTCACTGGTCTTTTCAGAAATTAGCTCCAATAATTCCGATTTTAGCATTTCCTTGCGCACATCTAGGCCAAGCTCCTCACCAACGATCAACAATTCGTCTCTCAGCAGTGTCCTTAACTCCATGATTGCCGCTTTACTGCCTTGATCCTGCTCCCTAAATCTAGCTAGGAAAACACAACCTAGCTAACACTCAACAATTTAGCTTCCCTACTGTTCTAAACAGAACAACCACAAAATGAAGCCTAGAGAGTCAAAGCAAGAACTCACCGCAGTCACAGCACCACGTCGCAAAGTCCATCTAACCGCTGTCAGCCAGTTGTCAGGATTGGGGGCTCAATCCCGTCGCTCGTGATCCGTTGTCAAGTTTGGATTCCGGCATGAATTAGAAGGTAGCTGGCCCATGCCGTCGTCCAACTTATCCGCGCTGAGGACGTTGATGAAGGGAAGGACTGCTTCTCATCGAGAACGAGGAATATGGGTTTATTTACAATATTTATATCAGTCTAACATGACTGTTTGAGAAAGTACATCAGTCTAACATGACTGCTTGAGAGAGAGTGTCAGTCCAACCTGACTGCTCGAGAGAAGTGTGTCGAGCATCCGCACAACAGCAGTTTTTAAACACTCGGTCCTCCGGCCATACAAGGCGGCGAACGTTCGTTTCGTCGGCGCGAACTAGCCGCCTCCCGCGGGACGGCCTACGCACACAAAGGCACACACGTTCGAATGTCCGGAGCCGACGTCAGAGGGGCCCCGTAGAACTCGGAGCCGTTCCAGGTAGCGCGTTGGGGAGTTTGGGAACAATAGTTGGCCCACCGAACTCATTCCGTCACAAAATCTATTTAGTCACGCTGTGGCTAGAAGTTTGGCGGCGAAGCTCCCGGTATGTTGCTGTAATAGTCGTAAGCGGGTGCAGGCACGTACCCAGGGGGGGGGTCCGGGGGGGCCCGGGCCCCCCCCGAAATCAAGTGGCATACCCCCCCCCCTTCCCACCCACGCCACCACTCCTCACACATTCCTAAAGCGCCGCCAGATCAATGTTGAGACTTGGCAGCTGTTCATCAGTCAGCATTATGCTGCCTTTATCACTCCTTTTAGATGGCGGTAGTTATCGGCATCTATTGTAATATGAAGGACAGTTTTCTCATAGATTCCGCACCCGCGCGATTAAATCGAGATGCGTTCAGTTGTCACTATCTATTCAACCGTCACGCGCATGGCTGTTGTTTTTGTTAGTTCAACCTTTTTTGTTTAGGCTGATCCTGGGACCAGGGGAGGGATGCGGCTCTTACTCAGCTGGTCTGTACTCTCATGGAACGAGTTGCGGCCGGAGAAAACGCCAATTGCGTTTAACTTTTCCCTTTGCTTCATTATTTCCTTGAGTTACGGCTCGCCGCGGCGCTGGCAGATGCCCGGAACCATTTACACGTGATATGGGTTAGATAAGGTGGGAAATAAAATAATGTGAAAGAGCGTCTATCATGAAACCCTGCAATAACCCTTAAAAGCATAAACAATATGACTGTCGCCCGTTACCTCGTCTGTCTTTCCCTAACTGTGTAGCACTTTTCGTGCAAAATTGGCAACCGGAAACAAAAATCGCAAGGAGTTGAGAAATTAAGCGATCTATGGGAGAGAGCCAACGCAACAACCAAACTGCAAGCAAAAGCGAATAATAAAACAGTTAACCGTTGTTCATGAGACTATTTATGGATCAACATCTTTTCATTTAAAAAGGAAGTAGAGAAAACGCCGCCGGAAGTGGAGAACAATTACTTGTTTTGAATGACGCTTCTACAGTTATCGGTCGAACCGCCTCACGTAGCCATTTCTCTGCTGTGCTTATGTGGGTGTCTTTCTAACATTTCGCGGTGAGCGCAGTACGTCCAGAATCGCTGAGTCCTGCGCTCTACGCGGTTGTATGGGACTGGCGGCCGCACAGCGTTACGCAATTCGCGGAACTGTGAAAACTGATCAACAAGGCGAAAGTAACTGATATTCGAAACTATAACATGAGAAACACTAAAGAAGCCGTAAAAAATGAACGCAGCCTGAAATCAGTAAAAAAGAAACCTGGCATAGGACAAACCATGATGTATGCACTAAAAGATAAGAAGGATAATATCATCAGCAATATCGAAGATATAGTGAAAGCAGTGGAAAAATTCTAAGCTCACCTGTATACAGTACTCAGAGGAGTCACGATACCTCACTTAGAAACAGTAATGAACAGGATACAGAAACCCTCCTATAACAAGCGATGAGGTCAGAAGGGCCCTGCAAGACATGAAACGATGAAGAGCGGGAGGAGAAGGTGGAATAACAGTCGATTTAATCAAAGATGGAGGAGACATAATGCTTGGAAGACTGGCGGCTCTTTATACGAAGTGTCTTCGACTGCAAGGGTCCCAGAAAACTACTACATTATACTAATACACAAAAAAGGAGACGTTAAAGAATTGAAAAATTATAGGACTATTAGCTTGCTCCCAGTATTATATAAATTATTTACTAAAATAATCTCCAGCAGGATAAGGGCAACACTGGATTTTGTCAACCAAGGGAACAGGCTGGCTTCAGGAAGAGATACTTTACAATGGATCACATCCATGTCATCAATCAGGTTATCGCGAAATCTGCAGAGTACAATAAGCCTCTCTATGTGGCTTATATAGATTACGAAAATGCATTTGATTCAGTAGAGATACCAGCAGTCATAGAGGCACTACGTAATCAAGGAGTACAGAACGCTTACGTAAAAAGCTTGGAAAATATTGCTACATGCGTGTGGTATTTGTTTGTTTGAACGAGGCGCGTGGGCGCCATCACTCCAAAAAGGAGGAGGAAGAACGAACAGGGCTCGCGCTGTGAATCTAACTGGTCAGCGCTGCAACCGTTGTTTAAATATAATCTGTAAATAGTTTCTCTTCTTACTGATTCGTCCTTCGCGTAAGAATATCTACAGAGGTTCTACAGCTACCTTTATTCTACACAAGAAAAGCAGGGAGATACCTATAGAGAAAGGGGTCAGACAGGGAGACACAACTTCTCCAAAGCTATTCACTGCGTGCTTAGAATTCAAGGTATTAAACTGGGAAAGCTTAGGAGTAAAGATCGATGGCAAATATCTCAGCAACCTTCGGTTTGCCGATGACATTGTTCTATTCAACAACAATGCAGGAGAGTTACAACAAATGATTGGAGACCTTAACAGAGAGAGTGTAAGAGTGGGGTTGAATATTATTATGCAGAAGATGAAGATACTGATAAATAGCCGGGCAAAGGAACAAGAGATTAGGATCGCCAGTTGGCCACTAGAGACTGTGAAGGAGTACGTTTACCTAGGTCAATTAATTACAGGGAACCCTGATCATGAGAAGGAAATTCACAGAAGAATAAAAATAGGTTGGATCGCATACGGCAGACCATACAAGCTTCTGACTGGAAGCTTACCATTATTATTGAAAGGTAAGGTGTGCAATCAGTGCATTTTTCCAGTGCTGGCATATGGGACAGAGACTTGAAAGCAAGTTAAGGACCGCGCAAAGAGCGATCGAACGAAGATTGCTAGGCATAACGTTGAGAGAGAGAAAGAGAGCGGTTTGGATCAGAGAGCGAACGGGTATAGACGATATTCTAATTGACATCAAGCGGAAAAAATGTAGCTGGGCAGGTCAAGTAATGCGCCAGTTAGATAACCGTTGGGCCATTAGGGTTACAGAATGGGTACCAAGAGAAGGAAAACGCAATCGAGGACGACAAAACACTAGGTGGAGCGATGAAATTAGGAAATTCGCGGGCGCTAGTTGGAATCTGTTGGCGCAGGACGGGGGCAATTGGAGATAGCAGGGAGAGGCCTTCGTCCTGCAGTGAACATAAAACATAACATGATGGTGATGATGATGATGATGATGATGATGATGATGATGGAGGTGGTGGGCCCCCCCCCCCGAAAAAAAATCCTGGGTACGTGCCTGAGCGGGTGGCAATCTTGCATTGCAGCTGGCCATTATTAACAGCGCCGGGAGGCTGCCGTCATTGTCGTAAGTGGGTGGCTATCTTGCACTGCGGCTGGCCATTCTTAACAGCGCCGGGATATTGCCTTCATAGTCGTAAGTGGGTGGCGATCCTGCACTGCAGCTGGCCATTCTTAACACCGGTGCCTATATGAATTACGTCCGATGAAAGAATATGTTCCCTGCAAGGCTTTTGTGCTCAGGTGGACAATATTCGCAAGAAAAAAAGAGACAATCCATTCTCTAATTATTGACAACAATTATATAACTTCCTCTTTTTTACGGAATTGACAGCACATGTTTATTTTACAATGTTGCGGTCAGTGCGGGAGCCATCGACGGCAGCATCTTTTATTCCTTTCGGAACGGGGCAGCTTCCAGCTATTCAGAAGAAAATTCAATTCACTTTTGTTCGGCATATTAATGCATCTTTAAAGCGTTCACGTCACTTTGACCTGGTAAGTTTTTGCGGTTTTGTGACGTCGCGTGAGAAGCTGGTGAAGCGGGTGCAGCCCGGAAACGTTTGACCAATAGCCGAGGGCTAATGTCGAAAAGGCGTCGAATAAGAAAGAACTATTTTTGTTTCGTTCGGTCAAATTATGCATAATCAGTGTGTACACGTCAGATAAGATGGGGAGCTATCGCGGTTTTCCTGACACCGCGTGACATACAGGTGAAGTGGGAGCGGTCCAAAATAAGTTTTTGACCAATCGCGGTGGGCTGATTGCATAATTGGAATACAAAAGTTTGGAATAGTTTTACGTTATAGCGCTCATGCTATCGTACGTTATTTACGTTATAGCGCCCATGTTTTAGTAGGACGTTCTTGAGGGCTAGTTGGTTCATTCTTGAAAGAAAATTAAAACTTCGCGAAAAAAAAAGAACCAGGACAAGCGAAAGGCGCTCGTGGTGTGTTGTGTGTTCCTTTCGCTTGTACTGTTTTGTTTTTTTCGCGCAGCTTTAATCTTCCCTCAAGTATGCTCTTTGGGCACTGAATGAAGAGCCCTCGCAGCATTCTGGCAGCGGCGGTGGAGCAGACTGGACGTGTTCTAACTGCTTCGTCGTGTATTTACAGCTTCTGCGCAGAATACAAGCAAGAATGATCTACGCTGTCCTTCTTGGGTGCAGATGAACCTGGCCATAATACGTCGCTATGTTCCATTGACGCCCCATTCAAGCGAGTGTAGCGACACCACTCTACTATCCTTCGAGGCACTGACTGCGCCTTCGTCCGCATTATTCTGGCAGTGGCGGTGGAGCAGACTGGACGTGTTCTAGCTGCTTCGACGTGTATTTACAGCTTCTGCGCAGAACACAAGCAAGAATGATCTACGCTGTCCTTTTTGGGTGCAGATGAACCTGGCCATAATACGTCGCTATCTTCCATTGACGCCCCATTCAAGCGAGTGCAGCGACACCACTCTACTATCCTTCGAGGCACTGACTGCGCCTTCGTCCGCATTATTCTGGCAGCGGCGGTGGAGCAGACTGGACGTGTTCTAACTGCTTCGTCGTGTATTTATGGTTAGTTGTACATTTCAGAACTTTTCCGCTAGTCATTCTTGCCGCCTCTGCTGCCAGAAAGTGTCAGTGTTTTCCATTTGTAGAGAACAATTACCATGACGCGTGACGTTTGCCTTTCCTGCAAGAAGACAATCGGCAATGACTGTAATAGGATTACTCGTTCCGAATGTGATTACATTTATCACGCAGGAAAATGTTCTGGTACAAATGAAACATTCTTTGAAGGAAAGAATGAAGCTGCTCGAAGGACGTGGAAGCGTCCGACATGCTGCTCAGCAAGGTTAAGGGGTAGCTCAGCAGCTGCGAACACCACGACAGACGAGAACGAAATTCAGGGTCCTACCGCACAGGCAGATAGCTCCAATAGTCAGAGTGTGAATGCACTTACCTCCAGACTGGATGACATAACTATACGTCTGGACCGTCTTGCGCAATTACCAAACCAGGTCATTGGCATGGAAGAAAGCATGAAGCTTATGAATTCCAACTTTGAATCTCTTCTCAGCAAATGTGATGAAATAGTGAAGGAAAACGCAACCTTGCGCGAAAGTAACGAGAATCTGAAGCGACAAAATGAAGAGCTGTTAAGCCATGTGATGTCCCTGGAGCAATATTCAAGGGGCAACAACATCGAAATCAAGAGCATACCTATGACACGGAATGAGAACTGTGAATTACTAGTCCAGAAGATAGGAGAGCAAATTAGTTACCCCATTGATACCAAAGACATCGATGTTTGCCATCGCGTATCTCTTGCGCACAATACCACTGAAAAAAACATAATCGTTCGTTTTGCTTCAAGGAAAGTCCGAAATAAATTTTATCAGCGAGCGAAAAAAGCGCGGCTTTCCACGGATGCGCTGGCCTTTTCTCCCGTCAGAAAACAGGCAATCTACGTAAATGAGCATCTTACACGTGAAAACAAGAAATTGTTGGCTGAGGCACTGAAGCAAAAAAGGGAAAAGAAGTGGATGTTTGTTTGGACAGATGAAGGTCAAATCAAAGCACGGAAAGCAACTGACAGCCCTGTTGTACGTGTTACTTGTGAGGCTGATCTTAGTCGTATCAGCTAGCTAGCAAATCACAGACATCATGGCGTACATGTCAGTAGATGATTTCAATCAAAAGACAGTTTCTGAAAACGTGCTGCTGGGTGCACACTTCAATGCGCGCAGTTTACGGAAAAACCAAGACCAAATCCATAATTTTATTAGCCTATTTAGCAAGAAGTTCTCCTTTATTGGCATATCAGAGACATGGTTGACGGAAAATGAAGTCGGACTTCACAGTAAACCGGGTTACAAGCTAGAAGCGAGCTGCCGCGCAACCTACAACCAATCTGGCATCGCCCATGGTGGTGCTGCCCATGGTGGTGCTGCCCTGTACGTAGACGATAGCATTACGTACAGGAGACGACACGATACTGAATTTAAAACACCTCATTGTGAATCAGTATGGATTGAAGTGGATAAAAGTCATTTGCAGCCGTCACAGAACCTTATTGTGGGCGTTATATATAGGTCGCCGTCTGCATCTTATTACGGCTTTTGCGATGACCTTGACTGTATATTTAATGCATTCTTGAGTTCTAATGCTCGTGTAGTAATAATGGGTGATGTTAATATTGATGTAAGTGACATTGATTCTTCTTCTTGTTATGAATATGTGTCTTGTTTTACTAGTTATGGTTACTCATTGCTTGTAGACAAACCAACGCGTGTAACAGAACACAGTAGTACCCTTATAGACCACGTGTTGTCTAACACTCCTGTTTGCAAATATGCGGAAGTTTTAGATGTTAGTATTACTGATCACTACCCTGTGCTTTTTGTAATGTCAAACTGCCTGAACTCAAGCAAGAAGTGTTTTACGCGGACATTATTTAACGCTGACGTATTTTCAAACAATATACGCGCAATTGATTGGTCACGTGTATACTCTTCGAAAAATTCTAACAACACTTACGACATGTTTGTAGACATGTTTACTGAGGCGATCGCTACCGCCTCCACCACTTACTGTGTGCGCAATAGACATGCAATCCCGTGAGATCCTTGGGTAACGGGCGCGCTCTTGCGTTCTATTAAAACGAAATATAACGTGTATAGGGAATTAAAACGGCAACCTTATAACACTTCCTTGAAGGAAAGATACTCTGCGTATTCGCAAACTCTTAATAGAACAGTTTATGCAGCAAAGAAAGCCTATTTTAGCAATCGCATGGAACAGAACAGGAAGGATTCGAAAAAAAACTGGTCCCTTCTCAACCAGTTTCTAGGGCGAGACATAAAACCACATCCCCCAGAAAAAATAATATACAATGATGTTGTGTACACTACACCGGAAGGTATCTGTAATGCTTTCAGTACCTATTTTTGATCCAACATTAACTCAACTGGTAAGGATTTTGATGCAACGTATATTCCACGTACAAATGCCTCTTTTTACCTTTACCCTACAGATGAGCTTGAGGTGGCTCCAGTTATTTCTAATTTGTGAAACACAGCCTCTGGAATTGATAATGTTTCGGCGCATGTCGTTAAACTTGTAACTGACATCGTGTCACCAGTTCTCGCGCATATCGTCAATACTATATTCGTCACGGGTGTGTTTCCAGAACGGATGAAAATTGCCAAGGTGCTGCCACTGTACAAGTCAAAGGACAAGCATAGAATAGAAAACTACCATCCAATTTCAGTGCTACCGTTCTTCAGCAAAATACCCGCAAAATATTCGCGAAGCGCCTTAATGACTACCTGCACAAGCACAACATTCTTTCTCGGCACCAATTCGGTTTTAGAAACAGCCTTTCCACACAAACTGCAGTCTCAACATTTACAGACTTAATTAGAAAATAAATAGACAGTGGTTATCTGGTCGCAGGATTGTTTATAGATTTTTATAGATTGTTTATAGAAATTGCTTCGTTGCGGAATTAATGGAATACCTTTGACGTTAATTCGCAGTTACTTAGAAAATCGTCAACAAATTGTTCAACTAGATGATTTGCAGTCCAACAGCGCCGTTATTAACCTTGGCGTTCCCCAGGGATCCGTACTGGGACCTTTATTTTTTTTACTCTATACAAATGACCTGCCTTCGCAGCTTGTGTGTGCTATCCCTGTACTCTATGCAGACGATACTAACCTTATTATAGCAGATTATGAAGAATGCAACCTAATTAATAAACTTAACTCTGAAATACAAATTTTGCACCGATGGTGTACAATGAATGCCCTTCACCTTAGCCCAACTAAGACAGTTTTTATCTTATTTCACTCTGAAAAAAGGAAAACGGCTATTCATTCAGATGTCGTTTACAATAACCATCCGATAAAACAATCTAGTGAGACAAAATTTCTTGGTGTTATTATCGATAACCATTTAAAATTCCGCCTTCATGTGCGTTCCGTAGTTCTAAAGGCTTCATGTGGCTTGCACGTGCTGTCGAAATGTCGAAACTATTTCCCTCCCCACATAGTTATCAATCTTTACTACGCATTTGTTCACTCTCATATTAATTACTGCTTAGCGAGCTGGGGTTGCACATACAAAACTCATCTGTCACCAGTGTTTACACTTCAAAAAAGAGCTCTTCGCATTATAGCACCCAACAGTATGCATATTAACAGTGAAGATTTATTTAAAACCCTTAACATTCTCAACATTTACGATTTGACAACATACAACATCGCCTCCGTCATGCATCAAATAGTTCATGAAAAACTGGCCTTGACAACAGTCTCGCTCCATCCCTCACTTCGCAATGTCTGAGGTTGCCTAAGGTAAATACTAATTACGGTCGCTCTGCACTACAGTTTACAGGTACCTCAGCTTGGAATAAGCTTGATAGTGAGCTAACCACTCTAAGAACATTGCATACATTTCTTAAACGATTAAAACTCACTTATTAACAATGCGTAACACTGCGGATACTTGCACATGCCCTCACTTTTCTTTTTTTTCTTTTCCTGTGCCGATGTTTTTGATGACGTAACAAAGAAAATTGTTAGAAAAAGGTATCTCATTTGTGAAATGTTCCCTACTACTGTATTTTGTTGTTTTACTTATTCAGCTATTTAGGTTTTGTGTGATTTTGCAGTATAAAAAAAAACAGCTGCCATAGAAGTGTTTTTTACCTAATAACAATCGGTAGGGACCCTTTAACAAATTTGTTGGTCCCAAAAGTGTGTACTTTGCAATTGTATACATTCATGAGGTTCAATAAACTTTCAAACTTTCAAATAGGTTCCTGTCGAGTGTTCTTTTTTTTCTTCTTTTTTAAAATTCTTGAACTATTGTAACTTGCGGCAATCAAAAAAAATTATCTGCCCGGGCCCGCCACGCCCTTTACTTTGTCGTAGTCTTACTTTCGCTTTTAGTTTTTGCGGCGGGTCAACTCTTTCTTTATTCCCCGTTTGTTTCGTGTCTTTCGCTTTAATGTTCCTATTCCCTCCTTCCTTTATATCAGGGAAGCACTGGGTCGCATTGAGGTGGCAGTTGCTAGCGTACACTTTCCGCACCTTAATGCGACCGCAGTTCCGTGCTCAAAATTGGGTTTGCCTTGTCTGTCTGTCCCGGTCCGTTGTGTCTGTCCGTTCTGTTACGCTGACGAGGACCGCTGTAATCGTCGACGGCGCACAACGATGATTTCATTTCGTCAGGCCACCTTGTCATCACCAGCTTTGTCTATAGTGTACTAGAATAATGTCTAGTAGTATTCTAGTATTATTCTAGTATTATTCTAGTGGTACATTATTCTAGTACACTATAGTTTTGCCATTGCCGCGGCGCGAAGCAAAATGAAACTTCTCCACTACAGCTACCACTGGGATTCAAACCCATGCCATTGAAGCAATGCGCATGTAGCAGTTGAGTGTAGTAACCTTTGAGCTATAGCGAAACCTTTTCATTCTTTATTTAATAGTGGGACACGTTCCGCAAGAAACGAGAAGAAGCGGGGCGAGGCGACGAGCCGATTACGGGCATGGACGAGTGGACCGAGACGCTCAGAAGGGACGTAGGCGCGGCAACGAGCGGCGTTCCTCCCGAGGCGAACCTCGAAATAATTGACAGCAGGCTCCTAAACATGTGGGAAGCAAAGCGAGCACTCCTAAAGAGATGGACATGCCACAGACATATCAGGGCGTTGCACAAACGCATAGCACAATTAGACAGAGACGTCGAAGAACCCGCACTGCAGGTATGCAGTGGGAAGACACGTGCAACGGGCTCGAGAGGCAGATGAACGGGGCGAGCGCTTTCGCCTCTTTCGACACCTATTAGATACGTAGGAGACTCGGGCCGCTCAAGGGCGCAAGACTCGCAGACTAGTAAGAGATTATAAAGGCCTTAACTACCTCGATGCAAATAGAAAATTAAATTGTGGGGTTTTACTTGCCAAAACCACTTTCTAATTATGAGGCACGCCGTAGTGGAGGACTCCGGAAATTTCCACCACCTGGGGTTTTTTAACGTGCACCTAAGTATACGGGTGTTCTCGCATTTCGCCCCCATTGAAATGCGGCCCCCTTGGCAGGGATTAGATCCCGCCATCTCGGGCTCAGCAGCTCAACGCCATAGCCACTGAGCAACCACGGCGGGTTGCTCGACGCAATACGCCATCGTTACTTTAAGAAGGCCGAAAGCATCCAGCACGGCGAATACAACGGTGTCGCAAACGAGAAACTGGACGCGAAATTTAGCGAAGCAGAAATTCGGATAGCCCTGTTCGAACAAAACACCCGATCAGCGCCCGGCTGGGACCGGGTTACCAACAACACTCTCCGTAACCCAAACGACGAGTCAGTCTCCCGACTCGCGACCTACGTCAATGAGTGCTGCCGAGGGGGTTCCCTTCCCGAAGCGTCGAAATGGGCCCGCGTTATCATGATGCATAAACCAGGCAAGCAAGTTACGCTCGATAATTTAAGACTGATTTCGCTTACGTCTTGCGTCGGCAAAGTCATGGAACACGCAGTTCTCACCCACGTGACCGACTTTATCAAAGACCATGATGCGTTCCCGCACACCATGCTAGGATTCCGCCGCGACCTCTCTGCACAGGACCTATTGCTTCAGCTTAAACACCAGATGGTAGACGACACTACCAGCTCCGCTAAGGAACTTGTCGGCCTAGATACTAAAAAAGGCCTTTGACAACGTTAAGGACGAAGCGATGTTAAAAACAATTAGAACATCAGGACTAGGCAAAAGAACTTATAATTACGTTAGAGATTTCCTCGCGGGCAGGCGCACATGCGTCGTCGTCGGCGACGAGGAATCGCCGGTATTTGAGACGGGCCCGTCCGGCACGCCGCAAGAATCCGTCATATCACCATTACTCTTTGATTTAGTTCTACTGGGTCTACCCGAGAAATTAACAGAAGTAGAAGGATTGCATCACAGTCTCTACGCGAACGACATCACCCTCTGGGTTCCCAGGTTGAGATGTGACGGTCACGTCGAGCGAACGCCACAGGCAAGAGTAGATGCGGTCCGGAATTACTTGCGTGGAACGGGCCCCGAGTGCTCGGCTACCAAGTCCCAACTCCTAACCTACAAACCCACAAGGAGAGGTCTTAAAAGCCAGCGCGATGAGAAACGGTAATGCTCTAAAATACGCATTATAGTGGCAGATGGTACTCCCGTAGCGCACGTAGACAAAATTAGAATCCTGGGGCTACACCTGCAGGCCAATGGTCATAACGGAGAGAGGGTGCGAAGACTTCGTCGTTCGGTAGATGATACGATCCGACTCTTGCGTCGCACCACGAATAGGCGCAGTGGCAGGCACGTACCCAGGATTTTTTTTCGGGGGGGGGGCCCACCACCTCCATCATCATCATCATCATCGTCGTCATCATCATCATCATCAGCCTGTTTTATGTCCACTGCAGGACGAAGGCCTCTCCCTGCAATGCGATCTCGAATTACCCCTGTCCTGCGCCAACCGATTCCAACTAGCGCCCGCGAATTTCCTAATTCCATCGCTCCGTCTAGTCTTTTGTCGTCCTCGATTGCCTTTTCCTTCTCTTGGTAACTATTCTGTAACCCTAATGGTCCAACGGTTATCTAACCGGCGCATTACATGACCTGCCCAACTACATTTTTTCGTCTTGATGTCAATTAGAATACAAAAAAAATTAAATTATGGGGTTTTACGTGCCAAAACCACTTTCTGATTATGAGGCACGCCGTAGTGGAGGACTCCGGAAATTTCGACTACCTGGGGTTCTTTAACGTGCACCTAAATCTAAGTACACGGGTGTCTTCGCATTTCGCCCCCATCGAAATGCGGCCGCCGTGGCCGGGATTCGATCCCGCGACCTCGTGCTCAGCAGCCTAACACCATAGCCACTGAGCAACCACGGCGGGTCAATTAGAATATCGTCTATACTCGTTCGCTCTCTGATCCAAACCGCTCTTTCTCTCTCTTAACGTTATGCCTAGCAATCTTTCTTGGATCGCTCTTTGCGTGGTCCTTAACTTGCTCTCAAGTCTCTGCCCCATATGTCAGTACTGGCAAAATGCACTGATTGCACACCTTACTTTTCAATACTAATGGTAAGCTTCCAGTCAGGAGCTGACAATCTCTGCCGTATGCGATCCAACCTATTTTTATTCTTCTGTGAATTTTCTTCTCATGATCAGGGTTGCCTGTGATTAATTGACCTAGGTAAACGTGCTCCTTCACAGTCTCTAGTGGCCGACTGGCGATCCTGATCTCTTGTTCCTTTGTTGTTGTTGTTGTTGTTGTTGTAGCCTGTGGCACGTGTGGCTCCTACCCACGATGGGGAATTGGCCAAGAAATGGGTGGATTATTCCAAAATAATATAGAGCATAAATTTCCTAATGTCTATGGGAATAGCATTTAATAGGGTTGAATTACCGGCCAAAATAAAATCAAGAAGGTGCTGTTGAATGGGGAATAATTAATTTAAAAGTAATAAAGAAATAGAATTTAGCAGGGCATTCATTTAGATTCTGTAAGGAATGTTTGGACAGCGAAGCATGCATCCCTGTGGCTGAATCCAAAAGTGGACGACCCGAACGAAAGAATTGCAGGTTCTGTCAAGTCCAGGCCAATTCTTCGAAAAGGTATCTCCAACAATCTTTTCCTTAACGCAGCAAAGCGGTGGCAAGATAGAAGAAAGTGCTGTATCGTCTCCTCCTCCTCACAAAAAGAACAAAGGGGAGGGGGAACCAAACCCGACCTGTACAAATAGAAATTTAGGGAGGGAATGCGGCCGCGTAATTTGGTGAGGCAGACCTCAAGTATCCTTGTGTAACAAGATTCGCTATGCCAGGGAAATGCCAGGTGTTTATACTCTGGAGAAGCTGTCAAATGTGCGTTTCTGGGTTTCTGTGGGTTTCAAATGTGGTTTCTGTCAAATAGGAGTGAGGTATCGTGACTCCTTGGTACTGTATACAGGTCAGCTTAGAATTTTTCCGCTGCTTTTATTATATCTTCGAGATTGTTGATGATATTCCCTATTTTATCTTTTAGTGCATACATCATGGTTTGTCCTATGCCAGGTTTCATTTTTACTGATTTCAGGTTGCGTTCATTTTTTACGGCTTCTTCAGTGTTTCTCATGTTATAGTGTCGAATATCAGTTATTTTCGCCTTGTTGATCAGTTTTGACAGTTCCGCGAATTGCGTAACGCTGTGCGGCCGCCAGTCCCATAGAACCGCGTAGAGCGCAGGACTCTGCGATTCTAGACGTACTGCGCTCACCGCGAAAGGTTAGAAAAACACCCACATAAGCACAGCAGAGAAGTGGCTACGTGAGGCGGTTCAACCGATAACTGTAGAAGCGTCATTCAAAACAAGTAATTGTTCTCCACTTCCGGTGGCGTTTTCTCTACTTCCTTTTTCAATAAAAAGATGTTGATCCATAAATGGTCTCATAAACAACGCTTAACGTTTTTATTATTCGCTTTTGCTTGCAGTTTGGTTGTTGCCTTGGCTCTCTCCCTTAGTATATCGCTTAATTTCTCAACTCCTTGCGATTTTTGTTTCCACTTGCCAATTTTGGACGAAAAGTGATATACAATTAGGGAAAGACAGACGAGGTAACGGGCGACAGTCATCTTGCTTATGGGTTTAAGGGTTATTGCAGGGTTTCATGATGGACGCGCTTTCACATTATTTTATTTTTCACCTTATCTAACCCATATCACGTGTATATGTTTTCGGGCATCTGCCATCGTCGCGGCGAGCCGTAACTCAAGAAAATAATGAAGCAAAGGGAAAAGTTAAACGCAATTGGCGTTTCCTCCGGCCGCAACTCGTTCCATGAGAGTACAGACCAGCTGAGTAACAGCCACATCCCTCTCCTGGTCCCAGGATCAGCCTAAACAAAGAAGCTTGAACTAACAAAAGCACCAGCTATGCGCGTGACGGTTGAATAGATGGTGACAACTGAACGCATCTCGAGTTAATCGCGCGGGTGCGGAATCTATGAGAAACCTGTCCTTCACATTACGAGAGGTGCCGATAACTACCGCCGTCTAAAAGGAGTGAAAAAGGCAGCCTAATGCTGACCGATGAACAGCTGTCAAGTCTCAACATTGATCTGGTGGCGCTTTAGAAATGTGTGAGGAGTGGTGGCGTGGGTGGGGAGGGGGGGGGTATGCCACTTGATTTCGGGGGGGGGGGGCCCGGGCCCCCCCGGGCCCCCCCCTGGGTACGTGCCTGCGCAGTGGTATGCGTGAAGTCTGCGCGATCCGGCTCGTCCAGGCGTGCGCGATAAGCCGCATAACGTATGTTGCCCTTACCTGAAGTGGATAGGGTCCGAAAAAAAAAAACAAGGTCGAATGCATGATAGGGAAGGCTTTCAAGAGAGCGGCCGGCGTTCCACTTAACGCGACCACCGACAAGTTTCTAGAGCTCGGACTTCACAACTCACTTGACGAGTTAATCGAGGCGCACGACGTTGCGCAATACGAACGATTATTAAAGTCAAAGACAGGTCGATGCATCCTCGAGTCCCTCGGTATCACGTACTACACTCAGAATGGAGAAAAGACGGCATTTCCCGCCTCGGTCCGCGACTGCCTGATTATCCCGCCGCTTCCCAAGAACATGCACCCGACGCACCACGCCAGAAGACGCAACAAACGAGGAAGCGACATTCAGAAATTTGGCAACAGCATCGAGGCGGTTTACGTAGACGCTGTGCGGTATGGAGGAAGGAGAAGCGCACACGCGATCGTGGTTGTAGACCGCGCGGGTAAGTGCCTTGCGAGCGCCACGGTGACCGCGGGACAGACGGAGGCGGCCGAAGAAGCCGCGACAGCCCTATAGCATACGCCGCGGTGCCGAACGCTGCGATCGTGATCAGGGACTCGCAGGCGGCAAACCGGGGCTTCGCGCGCGGTCGCGTCTCGCGGGAAGCGGCTGGCATACTCCAAATCTGTGACGACGGCGACTCGTCATCGCCCTCGCAACCCCAAAATTCTACGGTCTTCCTCCTCGGTACCCCGGCACACACCATTGTCTCGCTCGCGGTCGAGGAGGGAGCCCGTGCCACGGCTCGAGGTCTCACACGCCGAGCCGCCGCAGATTATGTGGCCGCCGCCTGCGTCCCCGAGAGTTGGGCATCGGATCTGCAGGATCGGTACACTACGAGAGAAATGTAGCAACAAGATTTACAGTGGGCGTGGGGCGATCACCTAACCACGTTCAGAGACCTCACCCAACACTACAGACACGAAAGACGCACATTCCCGGCACCGCACGATAAATTACACAGGAACGAGGCCGCATATTTACGCTTGCTGCAGACACACACCTACCCTAGCTAGCCCCGCCGTCTTGCATTACTGCTACCCGGGTTTACATCCAACAGATGCGTGTAAAGCTTGCGGACAGAGAGTAACGCTGCGACGCAGGCTCTGGGAATGTGCGGACAACAACGGTAATGAAACCACCTCCGTTGGCGTTGCGTCCGTAATCGCGGCCGTTGCCAGAGTACGGGAAGCCTCGAGCTCGCTTCTTCCCGACGCCGCCCCGGCTGCGGGAGCCGCCGGGGACCTTCTCCGTCGGTGTCACCGCCGCTAGGAGGCGGCTCTGAAAAGTTCAGAGTTGGCAGAGCAGCTCTGGGCTGTCCGGCAAGCCGAAGATGCCGGCCGAGTCCAAGGTCTTCAAGCCGTTACCTGAGACCACCAAAACAAAAACTCCCGGACCATGGTATGGTGTGTTATGGTATTCCTTATGCGATGGCGCACACCCACTGTGGGGGATTGGCCAAGATTTGGATGAAATTCGGCTATCTTTATTAAAAATTAAAATAGGTAAAGCTAACTGGATGAAATGAACAAAAATAAAATGTTTAAGAATTCAAGACAATCTATTTGTAGCACTTATAAAATCCTCCACGAATGAGCAAATATCCCTGTGGCACTTTCAAAGAGAGGAGGCTCCTAGAGAAAGGATATTTATAATTGAAAAGCTCAAACCAAGCTGTGTAAATCTTGATTCTAGATTTCTTCTTAAAGAAGTGAAACGGCGGCAGAATATGAAAAAATGATCTATTGTTTCATCTTCTCCACAGACTGGGCACAGAGGGGAGGGCGCCAGACCAGCCCTGTGACGATAGAAGTTTAACTTTGGTATTCGACAACTTAATCGGGTAAAGATGACTTCAGTTTTTCTGGTTTGAAAGGAATTTTTGGGCCAAGGGAATAGGAGCTGTTGATATTCTGAAAAATTAGCTGTAATCAGCTGTAGCCCGACCATCCTTTATTAAAGCTTCTTCTTCTTCTTCTTTAATACGTGGAAAACCGTGCACGGAAACAGCCCGAAAAGAAATTCAGAATCAGTACACCTTATGCACAATACCTAAAAGCAGGGAAGCATACGCACGCATTCAGCATCTCCATCAAATCTCGCGGCTCTTCCTGAGCAGCATACGCACTTCTTACATGGGCTGCAGACTACTGGAATAAAAGATATTGTAGATTTTGGGCTTCCAGCATGCCTATCGCACACCCTGCTTCGCCAGAGGCTACGCAAGCCAAGGCGTACGACTGCATCATAAAGCAGGTAACCGGAATTCCTAAATGGCTGCAGCAGTATGGTTAACGGGAAGCTGAAAGGTTTTCCAGAAAAAATGAGTGACCATCTGTACATAATGGTTTTCAACCCTCCGAATTCGAATATCGTATCGAAATTGAGCGAAAGAAAGCGCAAATATATTTTATTTCGACGAAAATTGCAGCAGCGGACACGCCCAGCTCGCGCGTCTCGTTTCCGCCTGTGATTGGTCGGGCGCCTCATGACGTCAACACTAGTGTTCGTCCGAACCGACCGCTGTCGCTACACATGAATCGCGGTGCTAGGTAGTTTGGTGCTGTTTTTCTGAGACGGTAATGGAAAATTGAGAGAGTCTGCGTTTTTCTGAGGAGTTCGGCGTTACTCCCTACTTGTGCGAGTCGATTGCGAAGAGCCGGCCTCTCGAAGAAGCAAACGATGCTGGTGCGAGCAGTGCTTTCGACGCGAACGAAAGCGAAGTCTTGGGATCTCCTCGTTTTGGAAATGCTCTTTGGTGAGTATGGTTTTTGCAAAGCGATCTAGTCATCTCACCGATCTTTCGCCGATATAGTGAGCTCGTTTCCGGTCAAACAACTGTAGTGTTCTGTTCCTGCATGCCTCCTCGTGGAACGTAAGCGGGGATGCGATCGTCGGCATTTGTGCGCTGTCCAAAGCTGTCAGCAATCTACAAAGACGGTTTAAACGCGTGAAAAGCTTCCCGGTTCATGCAGTACGTGTAGTGGCCTTCATCTGTGCGCCATCCGCACACTACTCGTAACCGAAGTCGTAAAGGTGGCGAATTGCGTCGGCTACGTGAGACGGTCGGTTTCTCGCTGTGCGCGAGAGAATGGGGGAGCGTAGCGTCCTGGCGTGCGCCGGCTTTCCAGCACATGCAGACTCTCCATTTGCACTGCGTTATGGTAGCTGCACGCAGGCTGTTTTACAACACACGTGCAAATAGAAAATTCGCGGCGCTTTCCGACGAAACCTGCGTCAAGGGCGGGAGATAAACACGCACCTTCCGTTCAGCGTGCTAACACGAAGGAGCTCGCAGTAAATCAAAATCCAGGTTTGGGCGAGTTCGTGTATTCATAAGGCCTTCCAACACCAGTTATCATCAGTCAGTCCGCACTCGTGCCGTCTTTGTTTTCGTTGCTCTGATCTTTTCGCGTTGCGTTTAGAAAGCCTGCTAGTGGCAAGTAGTCCTCTCTCATTCTGTGGCCATATACAGCAACTGCGCAGGCCGAATTGCAGGACTGGCCGTATACGTGCTGCGTGCTTGATAATGTATCAAGCTCCTTGTGTATGCCAACAATGACGGCACTGCGCCAGGCCTTAGACGAGCCGACTTCACTGGCAAACCCAACGCACGCATTAATGATAAATTCTGGTGATAATCGTCGTCACGGAAGTGGTTGGAGCACAGCACTGTTTTTCTTGAGGGCTTGAAATTCTTTTGCTTCACAGTAGCCTCCCACTTCGTTAAAAGCTTCTTGTCTTGTGGGAAGTAATGGAATACAACATCGTCGCGGCCGCTGGTGTTCGCGCAACCGTAGGCTGCACAGAAAGCCGGCATGATTGGCCCACCACTTCAGTTGATGCTGCGCACGTTGACTGCCACTCTACATACACGCAGACGCACCAACAAAGGAATGCAGGGTCGATCGAAGCAGATTACGATGGCACGCACGCAGAAACAAGCACGGTCAGGCACGGTCGCGGAGGCTGTGAAGGAACGGAACACTGGTGTTGACGTCACAACATCGCGGTTTCCGGTCTCCGCTCGCATCGTCAGCATCAGCAGCCGCGCGCGGCATTCGACGGGGGGCGGAGCTACACCGCAATTTTAACCGACGATTACGTCGCTCCTAATTGAAAAAAACCCCCCAATTTTACCTACATGGTTTATAAGGTTCCCGCATCCGTATATGATCGACTTATTGAATTCGACGGACTCTTCAGCTTCCCTTTAATTAGTGCAGTACATTGTGCTACAAACAGACTTTGAGATCATGGTGGCATCTTTGCATGCATTTCGAAGGCCAGAGCTATCAATACTGTAGAGGACAAGGTTTGCAGTATGTGCATCATCCACGCACATACGCATGCACGCACGCACACTATGTTATGACAGGATGGTGGGGTGTTTACGTGCAACTATTCTTTTTCATTCGCATAAAAAAACAACGTACGCGGTGTAAAGGAGGCGCACATGTCAATTATGATGATTATCTTCAAATATGGCACATAACCACAATGGAGGATGCGCCTACAATATGGTGACTGACGCGAAACCACATCGAAACCATCGACAACGTCGATGCCAACAGCGACGTCGCAGTGACCACACCACGTAGTTTTTACGCAGGAGCTCACATTATTCACAGTCTCGTCTTATGTGGTGGCGCTGTTTTCTCCTGATCATGAACCAACTAGCCCGGCTGTCAATGCTCGTTAGTATTCAAAGGCATCAAGTGCCCTATATAGGGTGTCCCAGGTAAGCCGAGCCGAAATTTAAACATATGCATATGCCACCTATCCGGAGAGAACCGAGGTAATGTTGTTTGCCGTTGCTTGGAGAAACTAAGACATTTTTTTGCATTCCACCTAGTTGCATAATTAGTCCTAGTTAATGAATCAACTTGTCAAATGTTATAGTTATATGAAAAGTATCAAAGAGAAAATGGTAGTGCAACACGAAAAACTTCTCATCCAGCTTTCTTCTGCTCAGTACGTGCTACAAAGAAGAGTTTATCCAAGCATGAGAAAAGCCTGCCAGTACGCGCAAAGTTCCTCGAGCGGTCAATCGCGCAGCAATTTTCTGCGAAATGAGCTCCGATATACACGTTCCGCGTATGTGCACAGAGTTGCGCATAGATTTGCTTTCCTCGTTTTCACGTAGAGGACACATTTTATGTAGTCCTTGTTCTACAGTCGTGTCTCTTCACAAATATCACTTTAGTCCTTGCGTAAAGGGAAGTAATTGCTCGCAATCTTTATCATGATTGTGGGTCATAAGCATTGCTACTACTAAGCAGCCCATAAACAGCACAAAAAATAATAATTAGAAATGACTTCAGCTTCTCTTACCTCAACACCCCATCCCCTCCAGAAATTCGGGCGCCCTCACTTTAATTTCAGTTTCCGGGCAAACCCTTGTACATATGGCCTGGCAGACATCTCCAGCATCATCGGAAGAACGACCTACTTTCTTTATGATCTCTAATGCACACGTCTTGCTTCTAACTCGTAACACAATGATACACTATTAAACAGGCACGATAACTGCAACAAAATAAAATAAAGAACAAACAAACAACGAAACGGAAAAAAAGCTTGTCGTGGCACAGGAGCCTCGTGGCTATCTTTTGTCAGTTCATATATAATGGGGTCCATTTATTTTGGAGTGTCTTTCTTTTGGAGTCTCACGACTACCTTTTTTTGGCAGCCAGGCGTGCGCGCGGATAGTAGCGTCGACCGAGACATTTTCCTCGCACTCTTTGCGCAACAAATGCCTAGTCAAATGTAGAGTCGTGTGGTAAATTTTTTTTTTTCCTCGTGTAAGTTCTCGTGTAATTCTTTTCGTTGCCTAGCTTAACAATGAAAAGAAGCAGTCACCAGGAAGCTATTGGACCGAGCTATTTTGGAAGTGTTTGCAGCTGCACTTGTGCCGCACTTGCACGTTTAACTCAACCGCTAGATTTCCAACGTTAGACACCTACGTAACCAGCGAGTTACTGAATTCTTTCGATATATTTCTTAGTGATTTTTCTTTCTGTAGAGGCCAGTCTTGAAACTCGGAATATCTATTGTTCTTCATCGTTACACGTGTCATTATTGTTGCTGCATCCTCTAGACAAGAGGCCTCGGCAAGCGCAGGGTGTGCAACCGAACCCGAAGCTGCATTGAAACGGTGCTCGAACAACAAATTTCGGTCTGAGTTGGATCCGCACTTAGCATGAACAGAAAAAAAAAGAAATATAACGGTTTCAAGTACTGAGCGAAATGCTTCGCACATATTGTGTGACGCGGAGTCAAGAAATGCATTAGGCTAAGCAAAATACATTCCCTCCATAGTCGGCGAACCCCAATTGCAGCATGTTATGACTCGCGAGACGGTTTGTATGCACGTCTGAATATCGGCTTGCATATATGCCAGGACCTATGGTTACTTAGACTGTGGCGCTTGAAGCTTCGAACCCCGCCATGTCCGCTGAGCTCTGTGGAAGAAATGTTCTTCGAGAATCTACGAAAGATCCCCGATTGTGTGCAACTTTTTGGTTCGACCACTAGCTCGGGTAACTCAGCAGGAGTCGTATAAGAAACGTGCAGCAGCAATTACAGTGTTCGTGGACGGCACACATCTGTGTTGTACTGGGCGTACAAGCTGCACGATGTAATGACGGAAGTAAATCTATGGTTACACGATTATTGAAATGTAGATTCGTGAACAGCTGATAACCAAATGTGCATAAAACAAAGCATGTACCACTTGGCAGGTGCATGTGCAGGTGTTGTGCTCACCTGAGTCAGAACGACTCAACTGCGCCAATGGCTACATTCTCATAAAATGTGATATATATATATATATATATATATATATATATATATATATATATATATATATATATATATATATATATATATATATTTATATATATATGTATATATATATATATATATATATATATATATATATATATATATATATATATATATATATATATATATATATATATATATATATATATATATGTATATATATATATATATATATATATATATATATACATATATATATATATACACGGTATCCCAGCTAATTTGGACTAAAGAGAGAGAGAAAAGACGCATAGTAAGGCAGCGAAGTTAAGCAGAGGCAGTTCCGGTCGGCTACCCTCCACGGGGGGAAGGGTGAATGGTGATAAAAAGAGAAAGAGAGCGGAAGGGGCAGATAGAAATAAATAGAGACGCGCACGATCAAACCGCGAACAGTAGAGAGCGGTACACTAGAGAGCGATAGCGGGCGGCTTTCTTACAGTCTATCGTGAAGCCGCACAGACCGCAGGGACCTTAATAACAAGAGTAAGCCATTTAGCGGGTATGTTCTGAGGTAGTACTGACCTAAAGCTTCGAATTCTGATAGTGGACGATTGTCCAACTGGTCCGTTACTCTACACTGCACTTGTCTCTGGGCACTATATCGCGGGCAGACACAGATAATACGTGCGAACTTGGACCAAGATTTTGAAAGAACCTATGCGTTCTTCAGAACTGAAATCGCGTGCATGTTGTTATCGTTTATCTAAACTTACAGTACCATCTTCTTGCTCATCTATTTTTGAGTAATCAGCCGAGATAGATTAGTTAACGTTTTAAATATAGCTTGAAACGTTCAGGTGTCTATAGGAGAATTGTGGAGCTTCACAAATATTGCCCAACCCAGGCACCTCCAACGAGATAGACTAAGCATGGCCGTTTTTATTCGGGAAAAACGAAAGCCCGCGGAGTTTGAAAAAATACCATGTGGCAGCGCGCTTTGTGCGGCCGAATGCGCCCCGATTACAGCGCTCTCAACCATGCTTTGTAAAAAGAGACATCGCTCACTTCGCGCCTTTCATGCTGCCCACGACAGAGCTTTGCGTTCTGCTTGGTTCCGTGATAAACGCCAGTGGGTCCGGGCGGCATTTGAAATGTAGCGCGGCTCCCGTTTCTGCGGCGATAATTGCACTCTCATGCTAGCAGAATGCATGCGGAGAAAAACTGACAAGCTCGTGAGTTCGAATTTGGGAGGATGACCCCAACAAGCAAACACGCATTATAACAAGCCTGATAACGTTGTGTGAATTACGCTTGTTGTCTCAAAAGGAAGAATTGTAAACTGACACGGAAGGTTGCTTTTTAGCTTCTTGTCCATACCTTGTCGGCAGAGAATTTGCAATTTCATATTACTTCCGTGCCTTTTCCACGTCATACCAATGTTTCACACAGATGGCTCTTTTCATGGATAACGGTTGTACAGATTTATTTGCTGTAATGTCTGTCTAAAGAATGTGTTCAAACAAGTCGCCCTCTGCCATAATTCAGTATTGGCACCTTCTCAGCACGTCCGAGAAATGCACCATCGTATGATAGCGAAAGGACACAACGTCATGTTTCAGTGGGTGCCTGGCGATTGCGGTATCTCCGGCAACGACCTCGCTGACGAAGCTGCTAGGAAAGCACAGGAAGGAGCAACCCTTGTTTCTGCACTTTTATCCCGGACCGACGCAGCCCAACACCTAAGCAAGGTAGCACACCGTATGACATTAAAGAAGTGACCCACACCTGAATTCACCCACGAACGATTGCATTCCCTCGACCGCTCTATGCAACTGCGACTGTTACCAGGGCTTGCGCGAAATGACGAAACGATACTGTGTCACTTACGCTTGGGCGTCGCATTCACCAATGGATATACGTTTTTGATTGAAATGACTGATAGCGCCGACTGCAATGCCTGCGGTGTCGAGGAAACTATAGAACATCTACTGTGCTACTGCTCAACTTTCGAAAACGAAAGACATGACCTCTGCACAGGTCTCAATCAGCTAGATAGAAGACCTTTCACCTTGAACAAGATCGTGGTAGCATGGCCTCGCATATCGCAGCTACAAAAGGCCACAAACGCTCTGCTGCGATATTTGAATGCTACTGGATTGACTCAGTGTCTGTGATCCGGACTGAGTGACCGAACGATATCCCCAGTAGACTTTCTCTTCTTCTAATCTTTCCGTCCCCTTTTTCCTTTCCCCAGGGTAGGGTAGCCAACCGGGCTCAGTCCTGGTTAACCTCCCTACCTTTCCTTTATCATTTGTTCTCTCTCTCTCTCTCTCTCTCTCTCTCTCTCTCTCTTCAGCACGTCCGATGTAGCTTTTTTCATGACGCTAGACGGTATCTGGCTGCAGGCCTCAGCAATCTCTGCCTTTAGCGCTTCTGGTGTTGTTGTAAGTTTGCGGTACACTCTGTCTTTCACATGTCCCCAAAAGAAGAAGTCAACAGGTGTCTAGTCCGGTGACCTTGCAGGCCATGCCGCCACTGGTCCATGCCACCCGACTCACTGGCATTTGAAGGTTTCATCAAGCCAGGCTCTGACAAGGCTGCTGATGTGAGCTGGTGCACCGTCGGGCTGATACCAAGTTCGCTTTAAAAACGCAAGACGAAGATCACAGCAAAAATCTTAAACTGGGCCTTCTAAGATGTCGTTTACGTACCGCTGAGCGGTGACAATGTGGTCAAGAAATACTGACACGTGTACATGTTTATCTTCTCTGTTTATGTTATGTTTATGTTGTTTATGTTATGTACATGTTTATCTTTATCTTATAGAGCTCTGGATGGGAGAGCTCCATTCTTTTTCTCTTTTTCCGTGATGCGATTGGATCCCTATAACGAGGGGCATCGCCAGAGCATGTGTGCGACATTGCTAACAGCCCCACAGTCGGGGAAAGTAGAGTTTAGAGCCTCTGGAGTGATCGTCTGGAAAAGGGCCAGGTTTGGATAGGACTTAGTCTAAAGCCAGAAGTGGACGCCAGAGTTCTAGCCAGTTTGCTATAAGGGGGAGGATAAGTACTCCTATCCAGGTGACTGTGCGTAGTGATTTCGCTGAAAGTATTGAGATTGTCCCGAAACTCGAGAACAGCGGAGTCTGAGCTCGACCCTGATTACGACCCCGTTTGTACCAAGTGCGACCACGGAGTGTTCGCCACTCGGGCACGCATTCTCTGCGGATGCGAGGGCAACGGTGCCCCACAATCATTACTGCCAGCTCCCTCTGAGGAGGCTTGGAACCAGCTGCTGACAAGAGCAGACAAGAATACTCAACTGGCACTCGTCTTGTGGGCCCAAGACGTCGCCCCTACCTGGGAGCCACATTAGGCCTACCTATCCTTACTAACTACCCTGCAGTGGCAAATAAAGTTGTTTCTCCTCTCTCTCTCTCTCTCTCTCTCTCTCTCGACGCTGCTTCCTCGCGGGGGGTCAGTGCACGCGCTTGCGAGTGGGCGATGTCATAGAGATTGGGAAAGGAGTCAAGTGGGGGGTCGAGGTGCGGCGAAAACCACGTGATGGTGTGCGGAGAGATTATCTTGTTCTTAAGAATCGTGTGAGCCTCCTCAGCGATGGAACCTGAAGCGAAAGCCCTGATCGCCGATCTTGAATCAGTGAAGATTTGTGATCGGCTGTTAACTAGGAGTACTATAGTACCTGCGACCCGCTCTGCTCTGGGTCATGTCGAGCACTTCAGGGAACCCGCATTCACTATCTGTCCGTTGTGATCAACGAGGGCAATGGCGAAGTTAGACGACGTTCCGTATTGGGCTGCGTCGACAAAACAGGCCGAGTAGGGATCATCTTTGGTACGCATGAGGATGGCGAGGGCCCTGGCCCTGCGTCTGCCTGCGCTGTGTTGAGGATGAACATTACGAGGAAACGGTGCGACTCGTATGTTGTTCCTTTGATCAACTGAGATTTCTTATTTCAGCTCTTCCATGAGGATAGGGTTGATCCCAAGAACCGCCAGGATCTTTTTTCCAGCCGGGGTGCAGGATAGACGGACCAGTTGGGCTGACTCCTGGGCCTCGATTATCTCGTTGAATGTATTGCGCACTCCTATTTGCATAAGGAGGTCCGTGCTCGCCCGTAACGGAATGCCTTGTATTTTTCTGATACTTTTTCTGATGAGCTTGTTTAATGTTTTATTGTCGGAGTTATGCCAATTATGCATGACTGCTGGGGAGGTTCAGTGGAAGAGTATCTGCACTAGAGATTGCAATTTCCAGGTGGATAACTAATAAAAACTGAAAATACAAATTAGCTTTTTGATTATTCACTTCAGGATAGATATTGCAAATGTGGAATTGAAGCCGAACAATAATTAAGTCATGCCTATTTAGTACAGATCTCAAGGCATGCACCCCTTTCGAGTAAGCAGTCTCCGGAATCTGTTAAAAAATGATTAGGTGCTGCAGTTAAAGTCACCCTCACAAACTGGTAGAAAGATACATTTGAGAAATTATTGTTTATACAATGCCAGATAAGATCGGCAGCTACCCTGGAAAGAGGCTTTTTTGGAAACTTAACTACGACACCACTGAGTTTGATAGTGTATTTTAGAAAAAGAATAATCGAACGTGGTAGCAGCCATGATGTCACTACTGATCGGCTTCATTTCTCGACCGAATAAAGTTTCCATGAGTGAAAAAATCAGAAAGGTAATTACCCGTCTTTGTGGGGCAGTAGCTTTTATGTTGCGTTGCTAACCCTGAGGGCACGGGATTGAATCCCAGCCGCTGCGGCCGCACTTGTATGGGGGCAAGATGTGTACCATGGATTGGGTGCACACCTAAAGCGCCAATACACTTCGACGTGACCCGGCGCGCGCGCGCGCGCGGTGGTTGCGCTACGTCACGCCAGGTCGGCTACGACGCGTCAGGCGTAAATCCGTCCCCCTACAGTACAACGCCGCGCCCCTGTGGCAGCTGGAGTAGCGCATGCGCAGAACACCGCGCCGCTCCGTGGCGCCTGTCGTGGAACATTGAAACAAATCTTTCGCGTGCTTTCTCTGTCGGTAGCGATTGCGACCGCGGACCGGACTGTTGCTCGGCGATGGCACGGATGCAGACACATTCCGCAAGAGGAAATTAAGCACGACACACACGGTACGATTCGGCGTCCGATGCGACGTGCGGCGCCACATGCTCCGGCATGCGGCATACGACGATTCGGGGCACACGGTGCGTGCATCCGAAAGATTGAGCGGCGCGTAAGCTCCGCCCAGATACAGCCCCCAGCCTCACTTCATATCCACATCGAGAAACACAATACAAACAACTCTGTACAACACTGCTTCGCTTTACGCGAATACTGTCGATAAAATTATGCCCCTGCGAGTGACGGAACACTTCACAACGGCGCGTTGTCTACTGACGGCTCCGCCAACAACCAGTGATAGGGCCGGTAGGCCTAGCTAGGCGGACGCTGCGGCGGACGGCGCTGGCGATCCAACGCGAGCTCGTCACAGAGCACTTATTTTTGCCAAAACAATTAACACTTTACATTTAGCTCGCCCGTAATTAAATACAATTGGTTTACTCGACGCAGTCGTTGCGAAGGGGAAACGTGCAAGCTTAGCGAGCAGCCTCGCTCAAGGCCAGAATACATGGAGCGAATATGCGACGAATAGTCGGCGTTCGACGCCCGGCGGCGTACGCGCGACGCGCGGCGGCGGAGAAAACGTCGTTCGCCGCCGATCCTAAAGCCCCTTAAACTTCGTAAAGTAGTGCCACGCTTTGAAGAATGCCGCTTCCTCCTCCAGCGCTCTGGCCGAAGCCGACACCGCGTCGCTATTGGCCTAATGGCATCACGTGGCCCCTTGCGCCGGCTTCGTTTGTTTACAGTCGCGCTTCAGTGCCATCTTTGCTCGAAAGGCGGCGCTTCTTGGCGGCATTCCTTCCGTTCCTATTCTGTGTTGTTTTGATCTTGTGAACGCCTTGAAGGATGTTTTGTGGCAACTGCGACGTCGCTTCACGTCATTTTCTGTTACCATGACCTGCTGCGCGTTTGGATGCCAATATAGTTTTAGCAAAGGCAAGAATATGTTCGCGATACCGTCCGGTAAGCGCAACGGGTTAAGAAGAAAGACATGGCTTCACCGAATCGGGAGGGAGAACTTCCGACCAACTTCCTCCGCGCGACTATGTGATGTAAGTTGTGACTCTCTGAGTATTGTATGTGCCACGCTTGCGTATTGTGCTGCGGGCAATAACGTAGTAGATATTGCACAGTTCACTGTGCATGTTGTCATTTGTACGCACGCTTTAACATGATTTTTACGCAACGTCTGCTTTGCTTATATGCGCACTACGTGGTCGTGTTAGTCATATTTGGTGCGCTTAATCGTTTTGAACGCCAACCGGCTTGAGTTCCCGGGCACGCGAGGTTGCGTGCGATAACGTGATTACGAAATTTTTAAGATTCAGCGCAGTCCTTTTGATAAAATTTCAGTCTCGATCATGAAAGCGCCTCAGGAGAGCAACTCTCTGCCTTTTGTGGCTACTTACTAGCCTTCTTTAGATAGACTAGCTTTGTTTGCCACATTTGTTCGTGTTCCTCGTTGGCGGTCGCCCGGTGGATTTGCGATACAGAGGCACCGATGAAAAGCGTGCTTGCTCTCTCGAAACCGTGTTACGCGGTGCGTTCGTCGTCGAGCGACCGCATCATATGTAATTGAGACGTATGTGCTAATTCGCGTGAGCTTTAAAGTGTGCGAAGCTTAAGATGCGGCGGTGGAGCACTCGCAAAGAAAACGTGCGGTCGCCCGCTCGTTCCCTGGCTGATTTAGTCGTCGTTCGTGCTTAGTTGTTTGCTCGTTCGTTCGCACGCTCGTTTAGTCGTTTGCTCGCTCGTTAGTTCGCGCGCTCATATAGTCGTTCGCTTGCTCGTCTATGCTACTATTAGTTTCTACAGTCACTATGCCTTATTGAGACGCGCTTGCTGTAGGACTCTTAGGCTGGTGCGTTTATTTACGCAATGAGACAATAAATGATGCACACGGACTTGTAACTGCAAAGGCAAATCTGTAATGCATCTGTGTGAAAATAAACTGTTAACTTGCAACTCGAATGCCGTTTCATATCATTTTAACCTATGGATAAAACCATTTCACTTGCCGCAATTTCGGCCGCGTCATGGCGGGGGGATTCTTTGCCCGATCATGACTTCACTAATAAAGTCATATCTCGCAAATGTTACTTCGAAGGGAGTGCAACCGTCCTCAATGCATGCACCTCAGTGCAACTCGGTTCGCGACAAGTACGTCACTTAGTAAACGGACGAACCAACGCAAGATGAAGTGTTATTCGTGATAAGTCGTTAACCTCAAAAATTACTGAAGGCCACAGTAGTCTTGTTTGAGATTGGGTAAAGCATTGTTATCGCGCTCCCGCTTCGCGCACGAATGCTAAAAACTCATTTTATTTTCTTGTGTACGCACAGTCCCTACTCGATGATCGGCCGCGGTATTTCTGTCGGCGTTGAGACACGAGAAACATAATAGCACCAGCGCCCACCTCTGAGGCTTTGCGCGCGCTTAGATTGGCAAGCACGCACGTTGGCGGCACTGTAGCTTGTAATACACTTTCGAGCCTCCAGAGCAGTGATCTCCGTCAGCCTTCGTACGTCATAGCTGATACGCGCCGCGAATTCACGTGGTAAGGGCGGCGCGGATTCTTTAGGCTGAGGGCTTGCTGGAAGCCAAGAGGTTGTCATTCGATGGTAAACGTGTTATTTACAACCATTCGCAACAATATCTTGCGACACGCCCTTGACAAATGTTGCGTACCTAACTGTAGGGCACGCGATACATTCGCAGTCGTCAACGCACAGCGTTAACACTCCGTCAGATGCTTTTTTTAAGACATAGTTATCAAAAAATGAAACAAAAGCTGCCGTTACCGAATTTGTATAAGCATCCGACTAAAGATTCTATGCTGTACACGAAGTTACGCGGAGCTGGAAAGCCAACGTGAACGCATAAAGAGCACTGCCTTGCTATGCGTGCATTCACTCTGCGAAAGGTCGTCTGCTGCGCTCGAGCAAGTAGGCGGTGCCATGGTCGAGGAGGGAGCGTGAAAGAGAGGAGAAACGAGGAGGAGTGAAGGCGGAGGAGGAGAGTGGCACTACTTTACGAAGTTTCAGGGGCTTTAGCCGATCCAGCTGGCGCAGAAAAGTTCGTCGGGCGGCGACGATACCGGAAGCGGCAAACGAGCGGCGCCCCAAAGCGAGCCAATCAGGTCTCACTATCCGCCCCGACTTCCGGCTGGGCTTCCCCGCTTGTCCGTGTATCCCGATCCCGCTCTATCGTTCACGCCGGTCTCCTGCTTTTCGTACTCATGGCATCCGAAGCGGTTAATAAGTTAATAACAGCCATGGTTAGACAAGCCGACGTGCGCTACTTTCGGGTCTGCTTGCTTCGGCCGCGCGCGCGTTGAGCCACAGAACAGAGCCGCGGAGTTGGGGGTGCCGAAAGTTGTTTACCCGCCAAGTGTTGCCACAACGCATAGGATCGTCGCTTTCTTTGAACTACATCGGCACATGAATCTCTCAAACACATAAAAAACACTAGAAATCATTTCTTTAAAAAAATTACGCGTTTTTATAGTGTTCCGCAATTCAAAAGCGATAATAGTTGTCGTTAAAATTCTTTCTTTTCTGTCATGGGTTTCACTACAGCGCATTTGCCTCGTTATATTTGAAGTGGTGGCTTAGCGCGAATCAAACTGCCTAGCCACACCGATAACAATGCAGCGATTCACCGGCGGCGGCCGCCGTGTCTTCGCTCCATGTAGCGCAGCCCGGCGAACATACGGCGTCGCGGAGCGGCAGATTTTCTGCCGTCCGAACTTCGTCGTGAAAGTTCGCTCCATGTATTCTGGCCGTCAGACGGTCGGTGTGTGCTGTCTGCCCGCGAAATGTCCTCGCGTCACGGCTCCCGATCGCGACAGTAGCTTGGTGCTAGTGTATTAGGCGCTGCTTTGCATAACAGGCACACGTTCGAGATAATTTTTGCTGAACTGGTAACTATTTCGTGTCGGAAACAAACTGCAGCAGGCAAGGAAAAAAAAAAAAGACTGTGAGAAACCGGCCAGCCAGCGCCGCCTCCGTGGAGGGAACGTCAGAGAACGTCACATGCCAGCCACGCTGTCATTGGCTGCGCCCAAACGACGGTGCGGTTGTCGGACGCGTCGGACGATGAAAATCTGCCCGGTTTGTCGCACGCCGGACGTCCGATCCGGCGCTTCGGCACGGCAAAGCACCTCGATTCCGGCTGCCGTTCCGGTGAGTCGGACGCCGGATCGGACAGCGAATCGGACCGTGTGTCGCGTGGTCTGCGTCGAAAGAGGAACAGGTCTCTCTACATAACACAGACACGTAGCCGCTGCCACTCCTTTTCGTCGCATCAACAGCTTTCAGTTCACGAGCATAGCGGTCCCTCAGCCGCTTCCATAGTTTCCGGCACTCTTCGACTGAAACAGGGAAAACAAGACAAACAAACAGGCGCTGAATGAATAGCATATCCAGAGACGTATACACACACGTGCGTAGCATTGACGCTCCTGTTGAGAGGCCAGAGTACATGCGTATCTGCTCCCGCGCGTTGTTTTCCCGCTCCGCATCCCAGTATGGTATGGTATGATGAACTTTATTAATGTCCTGAAGATCAACCCTTAGGTTGACGCAGGCGGCTCCCACGTCGGGACAGTAAGGTTTAACCTTACCGCCGTATCATGGGCCTTCTGGACGGCCTGTCGTCCATTTTTTTTTTTTGGTGTCGTAAACACACGGGTGTTGCTGGACGACGTCCAGAAACCTTTCGATTTTGTAGCCGCACAGGTCGGGCACGCTTTCTTGCGAAGAGGCCATCTCGTTCTGGCTCAGCCTGCCGAGTAGTGAGTCTCTACCTCTACGAGAGAGGGCGCTAGGCGCTAACTTGCTCGGCGCGGTCCGCGCGAAATGCAGTCGGTTGCATTCGGCGCCGGACGACGTCCGAGCGCGCCGAATGCCGCCGGTCGCGTCGGCGCCAGATGCCGCCAGACTGTAGAGGGTCGTGTTTTCGCCAACGTAACGTCGCCATGACGAGCGCGCGCGCGCGCACGCGTTACGTCGGAGTGTATACGCGCCTTTACGAGCACCAGGTGGTCAAAATTAGTCCGGAGCCCCACACTATAGTGTGCCCCTTGATAACATCCTAGTTATTCCATCCTACCCTAACTTTACAGTTTACCGACGCGATCGGCATGATGGGCGAGGGGGAGGTGTACTAATCGCCGTTAAAGACAGCTTACCATCATCCCTGATAAATCACGACGACAACATCGAACTAACATGGGTAAGCCTGCACAGTACAATCGGCAAAATATTGTTTGGAATCTGTTACTGTCCACCAGATAGTAAGCCCTCATTTTGCAATTTCTTACGCCTCTCTTTAGAACAAATAAAAAAAGATATGCCCGCTACACCTATCTTCCTTTTTGGAGACTTTAATCATCCCAGCATCAATTGGCCACTACTTTCAGTACCCAACAGAACACTCTGTAGTGAAACCAAACAGTTTCTTGAATTAACACTAGACTTTAGCTTCCACCAAGCAATAACATGCCCAACTAGGGGCGACAACACCCTGGATCTCTTATGAACATCTAGCTAAGAAAACATAAAAAATTTGACTTCGCTTCCTGGCTTTAGCGACCACAACGTACTTCATATCGGCATTTCATTGCAATTAAAAAAGAAAGCCCCCACGCAAAAATTAATCACTGATTACAAGAAAGCTAACTTCGACGCATTTGGCGACACTTTGAGCGATGAAATACGTATATTTCGCGGCGTGCCACAGGGGAGTGTTTTATCTCCCTTATTATTTAACATCGCCATGAGTAGCCTCCCAAGAGTACTAAACCACCGAATACCAGTGAAGTTTTCGATATCTGCTGATGATATCTGCATATGGGTCTCCGGCTACCAGCATCGCCGCCTCGCTCGAATAGTCCAGGGAGCAGTAAAAGCCATTCAGGGCCACTTGGCAACGATTGGATTGTCACTATCAGCAGAGAAATCATCATTCGTACTATTTCCTGGAGTGAAAAGAAAATCTACACGCTTGACGCTGAATTTGGACGGATACCAGATTCGACAAGTCTCCAAAGTCCGACTTCTTGGCGTTACTTTAGACCACAGGCTACTCTAGCGCCGCGGTGTTGACCTCGTTGTGGCGTCATCATCACTCAGGCTACATGTGCTCAAGCGTGTCGCTGGCATACACTAGGGCAACCACCCGACGTCGACGCTGCGGCTACACACAGTGTTGATTACCAGTCGGATCCTGTATCAGCTACCTCTGATGTCACCCTCAGGCAGCCAATACGAGCACTTAGAAGCCATCCACAGAAAAGGTATCTGACTTTGCCTTGGAGTCCCTCAGCCAGCGTCAAACAAGAAAGTGCTCTATAAAGCTCAGTCACGCCCTCTACGACTTCGCACTTCCCAGGCTCTCATGATGCAGCTACTACGATTGAGTTAGTAACCGCCCGGCAAAGCCCTCTTACGAGGTATAGGTTACAGGCCGCGCTCACATTATTATGCAGCATTGAACACGCTTCGCGTATTAGGATTGCGCTGCTCGAGACAGAGGGAAAGGATAGAACCACCCTGGACATTCGAGGACATCACATGCAACTTAAGGGTACCACGATTGGAGTCAAAGAGCTGCATTCCATCTGCAGAAGCCAAGTCATTAGTCCTGGAACATCTGAACACGACTTACCCGAATCACCTACAAGTATACACAGATGGCTCGGTCAAGGCAGACGAAGACCACTGCGCAGCTGCATTCTATATTCCCTCTCTAAGATATACGTGATCTGGCCGTCTGGACTGTATAGCCTCATCGACAGTTGTGGAAGGCGTAGCAATAGCTTCTGCTCTGTGCAAACTAAAGACTTTGCCTCCTCAGAATGTGGTTGTCCTTACGGACTCAAAGGCCGCGTTACAACAAGTATACCGTGGTCTGCCATCCCTCAAGTTCCCGCGCAAATCACTAGCCATCGTGAAAGAACTCAACAACAAAGGCTTCACAGTAAAGTTTCAGTGGATTCCCTCCCACATTGGTATCTCTGGAAACGAAAAAGCTGATGCACTTGTATGCGCAGCGCTCTATCATCCTCCCAAAATCAAGGTTCCAAAGAGTAATCAAGTGCAAAAATCTGACATTCGAAATCACTTTGCATCGCTTTGGGTTCCACCGCCTATGCCCTGCGTAACAAAGAGATTGCACCGAGAGTAAGCCTTACTTCTATATCAAATAAGAACAGGATCTGCTAATACACCGGCCTGGTTATTTAAGACGTGGCGAATCAATTCTCCGAACTGTACGGCATGCAACGAGACAGGAGACATTGAGCACTTTTTGTGGTCCTGCCAGTAATAACAAGATGAGAGGGACGATCTCCTGAAGAATCTTCAAAAAAAGGACCTTCCGCATGCGTGCCTGCAACACCTTATATTTCCCGAGGGATCAGTTATAGCCAGCAAAGAAACTTCACGTCCCCTTATCGAATTCTTAAGAGAGACTGGTTTGATGGACATATGGTGAAACCTTTCAGCGGTCTTGTGCGAGACGCTCGGGCGGACCGATTGGCGGCCTTGATCGCCAGGCTAAACCCGCCTGTTGCTACAATTCACCACCACCACCACCACCACCGCCACCACAAGTTGGTTTACAGCAGGAACCTGGCGACGACGCTCGACGCCATGCGATCGCACGTCACTGACGAAGAGAATGTTGACGTCGCTGCCAGGGGCGTAGCCAGGGGGGGGGGGGGCTTATGGAGCTTCAGCCCCCCCTCCCTCCCCCCCCCCCGAAATTTGGTCGTGCTCTCCATGCGCCGCCGGCCAAACAACCCACGGCGCCGGGAATCATGTTCGTATTTTTCTACAATGTCATGTTCACGCTCGAAAAAAAAAAATACCGACGATTACGTTACTTCCTAATGCGAAATTTGAGCGCAGCAAATGCGAGCCTTTGTTTGCGTTTGGCCTCGGCCTCGGCCGCGCGAACGGTAGAGTCTTCTCTGCGACGGCGACGCTTCGGCGGTGCGAACGGCAGGGTCTTCTCGGCGGCGGCGATGAGCTTCTGCTTCAGCCTCGCTTACTGCTGGTTGCTCTCGACGGCGGCGATGAGCCTCCGCTTCGGCGGCGCGAACGGCAGGGTCTTCTCGGCGGCGGCGCTTAGCCTCTGCTTCCGCGACGCGTACTCCTGGATCATCTCGACGGCGGCGACGGTAAGCTTCTGCTTCGGCGGCACGCACCTCTGGATTCTGACGGCGACGGCGCTGGGCCTCTGCTCTGGCAGCTCGTTTAGCAGCAGCAGCAGCAGCAGCAGCAGCAGACGGAGGACTTCCATCGGTCGTCTCGCTCATGGCTCAGAAAGAACTGGCAGATAATTTCGCAGTGGCGAACGGCAGCGGCAATTTCGGCTCGGGCGGTGCACATATACAGATCCGCCGCCACCGATCTGGCTCTCTGATTGCCACCGCACAGGGGTTGCATTGGAGGAGGAGCGAAGAAAGGAATTAAGTTCGAGCCGGCGCTTTGACAACCGGAGACTCGCAGGAAGAGGGGGCAGGGGGGCGGCGTGTACACCCAGCGGCAAACGATGGGGGCAGAAGCGCGCGCAGCAAGCGGACAACACGATAAAGGGAGGAGGGAAGAGATAGCAGCGACTGACTGATGCCGCTGACGCCGATAGTGAGTCAACCCCAGCTGCGGAGTTGGTTTCAGGGACAACGCCGCCGATGCCGACACAAACAATATGATACCCTCGCTTCCGCAGCGCTAAGAACCAGGTCTAGCCGTGGGAAGGTGGTCACGTATTCGTCGACGTGCCGGGGCCTACGTGAAATAACCGGCGCGTCGGCAACTGAAGAGCACCCTATCCGCCACACAAGAACAGGGGGGGGGGACCCTTTCCTCCTCTTTCTGCATGGCGGCGACGGTGTTCTATGCAGTCACGTTATCTTGACTCTCTAGCGGCGTCAGCGGCATCCAGCGGTATCAGTCGGTCGCTGCTAGCGCTGGGGGGATGAAAGGGGGGCGGAGCTGGTTACGAGGCCGACGACAACGCCGACGACGACGCGAAACCCAGGAACGGACGCCAAAGAGCTGCGCTTTAAAACATTTTCGCTCGAACATTGCGAAATCGGGCTGCATTTCGCGGCAACGCCCATGCACCGGGAGTCACATATCGTAACGCAAGGAGCTCCATCCGAGCAGAAAGTTCCAAAGGCGCGGCGGGCGGGCTTGTCACGGCATCTCGCTGAGGCCGCGGAATCGGGAGCGCTTGGGTCTCTATTCTGACACTTTATGGGTATATAGGTCTAATAAACTTTTGATGCGAAAGGTGCATTGATATTTCCAAAGTCGTACTTTAGATTTTCAATTCCGGAACATTGTGGGCTTAATGTTGTTATAAACATTTGACGCCAAAGGTGCATTGACTTTTCTAAAGTCTTAGATCGGAACGCACAACAAGACAAGCCAAATCAACACACTTTCAGAGAAGTTGACAAAACACGCAGCGAGATACGATGAGACGAAGCATTTTGGTGGTTCATTTTTGCCGTCATGTCGCATAAAAAAATAAAATTAAATTATGTGGTTTTACGTGCCAAAACCACTTTCTGATTATGAGGCACGGCGTAGTCGGGGACTCTGGAAATTTCGACCACCTGGGGTTCTTTAACGTGCACCTAAATACGCCGGTGTTTTCGCATTTCGCCCCCATCGAAATGTGGCCGCCGTGGCCGGGATTCGATCCCACGACATTTTTTTTCGCCTACGCCAAAGCATCCATGTCAAGACACTAAAGCCAGCCCGGGTACCTACATTCTTATTTATTTTTTCTACTTTGTCTTTTATTCGTGAGGACACATTGAGCCTCTTAATTTTTTTATTCTCGCAACCCTACCCGCAGGCTGGCAGAGCCAGCCAGAGCGCATGCGTTTTTCTTGTGTTGCTCCGAAACCACCGCGTGGCGTACTTCGGTGCGCGTGTGGTTTTCTCTGGCCGAGTGAATTTTCGCCTGGCAGAGTTTTGGACGCCTTCTGGCTAGCAGACGAGAAAAAGAAACAATGGTCGTTCACCGCCATCACTGTGAAGATTTGACGGATTACACCGTGTTCGCTTGAGCGCAACGTCACTTGAACGTCTTGTCTCGCCGGTGTAAAATAACGAGCACTATGCGTATGCTTCTCGGTGGGCCAAGCGTCTCACGTTTTCTTCGAGATTCATTCGGTAGCCACATTAGGTGCCCAAAGTAGGCATTGGATTGTGGCCAACACACTCTCCTTTGCGTTTTTTTTTCTTTCATTTAGGTGCCCCCACCCCACAAAAGAAAAAAAAAAGATACATTGTTGCGGCGCAGCGAATTGTCGCATGGTGACAGTTTGTTACTTCTTTTGTGGAAAGTAATCGGCCACGGCACGCTTCGGTTGCCGGATACTATTATTATATTATTGTGATAGCAATTATATGAACACTCCAGGCGCATTCCTGCTGTCGCCGTCGCCCTCATGCTTCATATGAAGTCTCAGGGCAATAACGTCGTGATCGCGCGCAGAATGCTGTATGTGCGAGTGAAAGAGTAGGGGTGGTGGTGGAATGGGTGAGCCGACGATGGTGGCTCAGTCTTGCATGCGCAAAGAATAAAAGCGGGGTGCAAGCGCGCCGCCTCCCGTCGCGCGTGTTACATCGGATGGAGTGGATTGAATGGGGGCGGGATCTAGGAGTCTGTGAATCTGTGATCGCGCTACATGTTTATTTGCCTTGTTTGACGCATTATATACAGTGACTTTTTCTTAGATACGTAGATATATTGGAAACTTATACATATATTTAAATATCTTGTTGCGAGGTTTTGTGTATACGTGCAGTGAACTTTCTTTCCAGTGACATTTTTTTGCCCTTTATATATCAAGCATTAGTATATTCCATGGAATCTTCGCATTTCTAATGAACGAGGGCGAGTTAAATGAAAGTGAACCTACCCACCCCGCGCAATAATGGTTCGGTTCATTATCTGCGAGGCATGCGCGTAGCACACAGGCATCTCTCATTTACAAAAGTGACACACAGATGTGAGGCTAAATGTTCTGTAATGCTCTCATACACTGGATTGAACATGGTTGCGTGACGTAATAGATACTTCAGAAGTTGAACAGCGGGATGACGTGAATGTTTTGAGAGCTGAAGGTGTTTCCCAAAAGGAAATTATCCGCCGTATGGCTGCCGTGTACGTTGAACATTGCATTTCATTGGCCACTGTGAAGCATTGGAGCAAACGGTTGAAAAAGGACGTGAAAGTTGCAAAGACGATCCAAGACCGGGCCAAAGCCATCGTGCAATCACCCCCAACACAAGTGCGAAAGTTGATGAGCTGATGAGACAAGAACGGAGGATAAACATCGATGAACTGGCAGAGCATGTGAACATGAGTCGCGGTTCGGTTCACACCATAATTCATGAACATCTCCGTCATCGACTCTTGTGTGCGCAATGGATGCCCAAGATTTTTAACCACCGCCAGAAGAAGGTTGTGCGCTGCCTTGACTCATCTGATCTGGTATCACAAGGAGGGTGACGACTTCTTGTCTGCAATTGTGATCGGGGACGGACCATGGTGCCACTACTACGAGCCTGAAACACGACGGCAAAGCTTACAGTGGAAACATTCGAATGCACCGCCCCCAAAGAAAGCAAAGGCCGTCATTTCCGCCGGAAAGGTGTTGTTGTTTACTGTGTTTTTTTCGATCGTCAGGGGCTATTACTGATAGAATTTTGTAAAGCCGGAGAGAGTATCAATCGTTTCAGATATTGTGAAACACCGGATCGGCTGCGCGGGGCAATCAAGAACGAACGACGTGGAAAATTGACGAATGGGGTCATCTTGTTCCACGACCTGGCTATGGTGTTGGGCTGCTGGGCATGAGGTCGCGGAATCGAATCCCGGCCAGGGCGGCCGCATTTCAATGGGGGCGAAATGCGAAAACACCCGTGTACTTAGATTTAGGTGCACGGTAAATAACCCCAGGTGGTCGAAATTTCCGGAGTGCTCCACTACGGCATGCTTCATAATCAGAAAGTGGTTTTGACCCGTAATACCCCATAATTTAATTTTTACTTTTTCCACAATGCCCGTCCGCACGTAGCTGATGCGGTTAATACAAAACTGGCAAAGTTCAAGTGGGAAACGCTGCAACATCCGCCATACAGCTAAGGCCTGTCACCTTGCGACTTCCACTTTTTGGGGCAAATGAAAAAAAAAACTGCTTAAGGGAAACATTCACGTCGGACGATGACGTGAAAGAGTCATTTGCAGATTTGTTGAAGCAGCAACCTAAGGAGTTTTATGAGACGGGAATCACCCGACCCATTAGTCAATGGGATAAATGTCTAAATGCTCATGAAGACTACATTTAAATTAAGTACCCCGTTTGTCATATATTTGCATTGGCTCACTTTCATTTGACTCGCCCTCGTATATTTTGCAGAACGGCTTTATATAGGTGCTCCCTTCTCTCTTGGGATAATAATTTCGGTGCAAGTGCTCACGATACACGACGGGTGAATGCTGCTCCTGCGTAATACATTGGAATAAATGGCAGCGTCATTGAGATTTTTCACTGGCCGTTGCATATGTACAAAAATGTAAACAAGGTTGTTGAATGACAAAGTTTCATTAACATATTTGTCCTCAACTTGTTCATTTCATGGCCTTTACATTTTTCATATCAGTTGCACGCACTGCTTTGCTTATTTCGAACTGATATAGTTTTGAGGTTCATGTGATAATTTCTTTATTTATTAAATAGACAAAAACATGGAAGCATTGATATCAGTTATTTTTAGCGCAATTTCCGGCACATACGAGTGTGTGTTTTCATTTAAAAATATATATATTACTTGTTTTGACAGTGCGTAGCGTCCAAGAAATCGTTTGCCGCATCTTTGGCAATGGCAATGCAGTTATTATTCATGTATTTGATCTCTCGACAAATTGTTTAAGAGGAAGCTTTAGCTCGGGCCCAGCTCCGACGCGGTCTATTCAAATAAATGTAAAACGCAGAAACGCTTTTCTGAGATAACCCCTGGATCACTTTTAATGAACTTCGTTGATTTTGAGAGAGTTAACTTCTAGTATCTGTTGGAAGCGGAAGTTCGATTTAGGGCCTGAAGATTGTTTAAAATATTTTTAAAAATTTGAAAGTGCGAAAAAATAGACGCACTTCGTTTACAAACTAAAAGCTCTTCATCAAAAACAGATATCGCGGTTCTTCAAACGGCATCTATTCTAAGAGTCAAAGCGGACAAATTCGGTATGTCCATTTGTATTTTACGTGACTTAGTTACGTGGTGCTCAAGGGTTCTGAAAAAGCCGTATTTCGATAATGCTAAATTGTTTGAGATTAATTTGTAACATATAAATTTTGTCCGCTGTAGATATACTATTATATGCGATTCACAGAATTGTGATATTATTTTGCATTTTTGAGTTACAGAGTCATGATGGTTTAGTTTTCCGAAAATTTGAGATTTGTGCCAATTTTTAATAAAAAGTTGACAACCTGAATAAAAAAATTCGAAACCAGAAGACAGTAGAATTTAAGTTTGTCTTTCATATGCAACAAACCTGATCAAATTTTGTGCAGTGGTTGCTTAGAAAAACTAATTCACCTTCTACATGTAGTTAGATAGGAGCATCCGAGATAAAGCTGCAACGTGAGCCCCCCTCCCCCCCCCCCCCCCCCCCGAACGAAATTTCTGGCTACGCCACTGGTCGCTACCTATCTCCAGCGCGCCGAAGAAGCCCGACAGCTCGCCCCCCTGCGGACCAAGGACCAGAAGCGTACCGACAGCCGACACTACAACCTCCGACGATGCTACGTCTAGTACCGGCCCGCTGACCGTGTTTGGGTTTGGACCCCGATACGCCGACGAGGACTCAGTGAGAAACTATTGCGACGATATTTCGGACATACAAGGTCATCCGACGTATTGGCGCATATGAGGTGGTGCCAGACGGCATTCCGCATTCACAGCGGCGCCGCGCACGATCTGAAGTGGTCCACGTGGTGTGTCTTAAGCCCTTTTACGCACGCTGACGAACTTCCTTATTGTTGTTTCTATGCTACGGGTGCTTTTGCTTATTACTTCCGTTTGTTTGCAGCATCGGGTCGATGCTTTTTAAGAGGGGAGTATTGACACGTGTACATGTTCATCTTTCTCGGGTGACCACGTTTCATCGTTTAACAAATGTTATCACGCTGCGCAGGATGCGCATGCATGTATAGGAAATTTCTGGAATGTTATCGATGGTTCCATCCGCTGCCTGTCACCGAACCTTGTGTAATCTGATTGCATGTATGCGCGACGCGAATAGTGTAGAACTTTGTGGAAGACACGCGGGTCCCAGTGGTTAGTCTGGAACATTCGACGATTGATTTATAAAAGCCGGCGCGCTTGACCCGTTGATCAGATTTTCGACGATCGCCGACCGTGTTCGCCGCTATCGTTGTGCTGTAAGTGTAGCCTGTTTTCGGGGGCACAGGTTCGCCCAATAAAAGTTAGTTTTGTCTTTCACAGTATTGCTACTGTGTACTTCAACGTCACCACCACGTGACAATATTGGGCGAAATATTCTTCCTTCGAAGATGCCGCACCACACACTGAATGACCATTCGTACTGAAGTGCTATGCAGGATGCTCCGAGTTTCTCGTTCACCCGAGTTTTACCCCAGTTTGCTCGACGGCAGTCAGTGAATGGAGATAGCGTGAAACGCGCAGAAGCTGCACGCAACAAAATATGTAGACAAAAAGCCGCGTATGACAACATGAGCGCACCTTGCGCGGCATGCTGCTTCCACGTTTCAAGCGCAGAAGGCTGCACAAGGAAACGCACCAGCGCCGCGTATTGTTATGAACGGATTATCGCAACTTAGCAATACCGTGACTGTCCCGCTGGCTGTATGCACACTTGCCGTGAGCCGCTTGCCACGCCTTTCCCGGGCGTGTCAAGGGCGTGGCTCCTCTTTCGGGCACTACCTTTCTATCCTCCATCGAATGCGAACAGGGGGCGCTATTCTGGACATTCCGCCATTTTCTTCGATGCGTGACGTAGCGCGACGCAAACAAAATGGCGCTGGTGGCCCCATTTTGCTTACGTAACGTGACTCCAACTTGACGTTTCGCCTAAGAAACTGAAAGGAAGGCACTGAATGTAGCGTTATCGGTAAAGCAAAACAGTTTTCCTTCGCAGTAAAAATAAAGCAGTTATCTCAAAGCGTATGATTATTCCGTCGAAAACGCTTCTCGCTTCCGTCGTCTGCTGCGTACAAGCCGTCGTCTGCTTCAACAGCTAGGATGCGTGTCCCCGGAAAATGGAATGAGTCATCGCATGTTGGTGCCAACGCGCTTGTTTTCTTGCTTGAGACAACATACGCGACATACCAGTGGTGATGCGCGCACGTTCTAGACCACGTTATCGCTATCTCGTGAAACGCAAGTGATTCAGCCCGACTCGGCTGGCTGAGAAACGGCCGAACATCACCGATAGCGTTGCGGGCGCCAGAGATATCCACTAGCGCGACGCGAGCGCCGGCGCTGCCATCTCTTGTTCATTTCGCTGGTTACTCGCACCGTGGGAGGAAACTTTAAGGCGCCGCCTTGCGTACATTTCTTTTTATAAATTAGAAAGAGGCCGTTGTCATAACTTTTCATTGTGCGAAAAGGCATTAACCTTGATTACAATAGAAATGCAGCAGTGAAAAGTGGACAACATTACCGAAATTTTGCTATGTTCAACCAATATTACTTCGTATAAACGCGCTCTTTTAAAAAATGATGGTCCCAAGCACAAATGCCAACACTACCCGAGAGCGATGCAAATACTATGAGCACGCATTATGAACAAAAGATTTTCGTGGCGCCAAACGACGGGGAAAATGTGGCGATACGCATTCCTCTCGGCTGCCATTGCACATGACTGCTCATAAGCATAATTCGCGCGGCTCGTCGCAGCAAAAATTATGGCGGAAAATCTCAGCAATGGCGGCCCAGCGCAACGTCACGCATCGTCAAAATGACGTTTACGAAACAGCCCTTCCTGTGACGCTCCTCACGAGATATTTCTTCAGCCAATCAGCAAGCTGGCATGGCGCATATCTTGGATCGCCACCACATATTCGCGCAATTGCACATGCATTGCACTGGTTGTGCACGCTACCGCTCACATTCTTTTTGAAGCGCTAACATCGAAATATGGCTGCCAATGACCAAAAAAATGTATTAGTCCATAAAATTTGCAGCTCCACGTCACGTTTCGTCATCTTGATGAAAACGCAAAATTGCATTTCGCAATACTTCCGCTTCCCGGCACAAATTTCAAGGCACGTGAGCTCTCCACAGCCAATCAGAGAGTAAACATGGCGGATAATGGCGGCCGTGCAGCCGCCATGTGTGTCGAGAATAGAACCCCAGGTGCATGTTGCAGAAAGAGCCCGGCGGCACGGCCTGACTAGGCTTCGCACGTGTTGGGTCGTGCCCAGTGGTCGCGCGGGTCGTGCCGCCTGTCAAGCTGATAGCCGCAGCCGCAGCCACAGCCGCATTTTTCTTGATGTGCTCTGCCACCTAGCGGAATCGACGGAGCTCCATGGCTTGGCCGCGAAACGGCTTGAGTCTCAACTCTTTTCGTTTACTCACTCGATGGACTAGGACTTTTGTTGCGTGTGCGTTTACACATTTACCGCAACAGTTTATTTTTCATAACTTACTTTTTAATTGAGGAGGCTGTAAAAGTCACCAACCTTATATTAACAGGAGGTTTAATAGTACCGAGAATTTAAATCCTTATCAGTCGGCTTTCACCTCACGATAAGAAATTTCAATAAAGCTATCCTTATCATACATAAAAGTCTATCCGCTTGACAACACTTTATCTGAGTTCCCCCTATGCAAGCTGATACCGACTTGAAGGTGGTTCTGTCGTGAGAAGAAGTTCGCGAGACGCTGGCCGTGCGTTGCATGGGCTCCGCATTTTCCGACCAATTCGGACCGCTACCCATCAACGAGCCATCAACCACTGGTTGTGTCTGATACCGCTCAAGTTTCCGACCACCTGGATACCGGTTTCGAGCCGGTAGGCCCGCTTTTTGGGTTTTTATCGGACTTTTGAGGCCTCCCACATGGCCGAGCGGAGCGCAGGCGCTGGGCCTAACGCTAGGCCCAGTGCTTTGATGGCGCTTGCGGGCAGCAAGACCAACACCATGGCAGCGACGCAGCCTGAAATCGGTCTCCGCCACACGAGTTTGCCGAATATTGAATCAACACTGAGCGGAGTCGACGAAAATCCGCTCGAAGCTCAAGAAATGGAAGCCGACCACCTCGAGGCCACCTCCGACCTAGAGGCAGCGGAAACCGAGGACTATGAAGGCGCCTTTATGCTTCACGAAGCAGCGGATCCAACAAATCATCCGAAGAGTGAGTACGATTGGACACTCTTCCTGACCAAGCGCCAAATTAAGGCCCAAAAACGCGGTTTACGGAATGCCGCCATGTTGAAGAACGGAGAGCCCCAGGCAGGGGCAAACTATGGCAAGATGGCGCCGGCGAGTGCCGTCACAACGAGCGACGCAGCTGCCTGCGCGGAAAGCGCGAGTGCGCCAAACTCAATCGGAGGGAGAGCAATGGAGCGGCCTAGGCGAAGGGCGCCACCGCTCCCGAAAAATGACGCGAAGATTATAATTAGACCAAAGGATGGATTGTCGGTGAAGGCACTACAAGGAGCCGATGTAGCGAAAGCCATCGGTGCAGCCTGCGGAAACAAGATTAGAGGCGGCAAGGCGTTTATCATCACATTGCGACTAGGCTCCAACATCATAATAGCGAGCACACCAAGCGACGAGACCGCGAAGATAATTCGAGGAATCACCAGCTGGAGTTTCGGAGGACGCTCCTTTCAAGTCAACACCTACGTGGCGACACCTGAAGATTGCAAGCGTACCGTGATCCACGGGATAGACGCTGGGACCACGGAAGAAGAATTGATGGAAAACTTGACACTGCGCACCCAGGGTGTAACCGTACAGGGGCCAGAATGCTGGGGAAGTCGAAGACAGCCCTCATTACCTTCGACGGACCCTTCATTCCAAGGATGGTCAACTGGTGGGGAGGCGCACACAGATGCCACCCATGCCGACCGACGAGGCAAGTGTGCTACAACTGCGGACAGCAAGGCCACAGATCTGACGTATGTCCGACGCCGGATGCCAAGGCCTGCAGGCAGTGCGGAGCACGGAACCCGCCGGAAGGACATCAATGCCAGCCAAAGTGCATGGTATGTGGAGGCGAGCATGCCACCGGGTCCAGGGACTGCAAGGAGCGCCTGAAGCAGTTCAAGGAGCTTCGCGGGCCGGCCTGTGGCAGGCGGCAAAGCCGCCAAAAGAGCCGGAGCGGGCAGCAGCAGCATCGGAAGAGATGGCTCAGCTCAGAGGGCGACCAGAGCCAATCCCGCAACCAGAGCCAGCAGCGGAGGGGGAGTTCGCGAAGCCGATCACGGACCAACGCTCCCCAGTCGTCCCAAGGCATCAAGGGAGGCAAGCAACAGCCGCAGCAGCAGCGGCACCAGAAGAAGCAGAAGCCCAACAACAACAACAATGGCAAGGTGAGCTGGGATGCAGGCCCTCCCAAATTGCTTGTTCCGCACTCGGATAACAATAGTCGAAATAACATCAGTACACACGCGACTCAGTTAGAAAAAGAAAGTAAGGTCCTCAGACATAAGGTAGAGGAGCAGGATACAAAGATTGAAGAGCTAATGAGAGCAGTTAGGGACCTCCAATCGGGAGCCCCTCACAGGGCATCGCATCCACAAGAACAGGCATCAGAAGCATCCGAATACTTTGTCAAGTTCTTGGCAACGAACATAATAGAGCAACGAATAGAGATGCAAAACAGAGACATACGCAACATGCGTAAACAAGAAAGAACACAAGGAGTCAAAGACAAATTTGACCAGCGACGTCCAACATTAGGACTGTATTCAGATAAATAATCATGGCCAGACCCAATAAACGAAAACGCAAAAACGAAAAACTTGAAATCTGGCAGTGGAATTGCAGAGGTTACCGAAGAAAACAAGGACAATTACAACAGTACACCAACAAGCAGCTAATTCCGCCCGATGTCATTGCTCTGCAAGAGACCTGGGGCTTCACGTCAAAATTACAGGGGTATACATGCCAAGCAAACGAGGTCACTGGTCGAACAGCTATTCTGATCAGCAACACCCTTGCCGCCATAGCACACAAGATTGCTGACACAGATATAGATCATGAGATTACCGAAATTATACCGAAAAACAAGAACGGGGAAAGTACTTTTATTGTAAACGTATACAGTCCTCCAAAGCAGAAGGGCAAATTCACGCACCTCTTCCACGGTGTGAGCAGGTTGGCTAAAAACAACACGCTCGTAATCGTTGGAGACTTCAACGCCAAGGATCCTAGCTGGGGATACAAGACCACCGATAAAAAGGGTACGACAGTCAAGGAGGCGGCTGACAAAATAAACTGCCAACTCCTAACGGACCCAGAGGTCCCCACCAGGATGGAAAACAGCGTCCAGGAGGACACCAGCCCTGACCTCACCTTCGTAAGAAGAGCGAGACAGGCGGGAAAATATGCTCGAAAGCCTGGGTAGTGATCATTACATCATCAAGACGCTAATCGGGATGGCTCACGTAAAGCGTCGGATAGGTACAGTAAAAATAACGGATTGGAATGCCTTTAGAGAAGCCTGTGATGGACATCCGCTGGGCGCGATACTGTCAATCGAGGAATGGGGGAATATGCTGAAGGAAAGGCAAAGCGAGTACACCAAAGAGATTGACCGTACAGAGCAAATACCGGAGGTTGACTCTAGTCTGCTTCGGCTATGGGAGGCAAGACAGAGCCTGACCAAAAGGTGGAGGAGACAGAAGTTTAATAGGAAGCTAAAGCTGAAGATTGTGGAAATTACACAAAAGACAGAAGAGTATGCGGAACAATTGGCGAGAGCAAATTGGCAGCAATTTAGCAATTCCTTAAGCGGTACCCTGAGTACTGCCCGAACGTGGAGCATACTCAAAGCACTCCTGGACCCGACTAAAACTAAGTCGGAGAACAACAAGGCCATACAGAGGCTGGTTCACCAGTTTCAGGGCTCAGAGTATGAGCTTATAGAAAGTGTAAGGCACAAGTGCTTCGGGGACGGTGACCCAGCAGCCTACACGGAGTGCTACAAGGGGAAAGAAAATTCTGATCTGGACAGGCCTATAACCAAAGAGGAAGTATACGCAGCAATAAGAAATACCACTAGGAATACGGCTGCAGGCGCAGACAAGATAAAGAACGCGCTGATTCGCAACCTCAGTGATGAGCTGGTAGTCGAACTTACTGACTACCTCAACAAGCACTGGGTGGAGGAGACAGTACCCGAGGAGTGGAAGCATTCGGGGGTAGTGATGATTCCAAAACCTGGCAAAAAACTGCAAGTAGAAAATCGTTGACCAATCTCTCTCACGTCATGCTTAGGCAAGCTGTACGAGCGGGTGGTTACAATGAGGCTACAAAATTATATGGAGGAGAACGAGCTGTACCCCCCAGCATGTTTGGATTCCGCGCTAAATTATCGTCGCAAGACTTGCTCCTCCAGCTCAAGGAGGAGGTGCTCAGCAACGTCCCACGGAACAGCGAACATGTCATCATGGCACTGGACATTAAAGGAGCCTTCGACAATGTCAGCCACGAATCCATCCTCACAGGAATGGATAGCCTGAACTGTGGCCGAAGGATTCATGGCTACGTCAAGGCCTTCCTCTCTAACCGGACAGCAACAATCGGCCTGGGAGCAGTCAGATCAGAGAAGTTTCGCACCTCAAACAAGGGAACTCCTCAAGGGTCGGTCATCTCCCCCATCCTCTTCAACGTCGCAATGATCGGGCTAGCAAGACAACTCGAACAACTTGAAGGCATACGGCACGCCATGTACACTGACGACATCACGGTATGGCTGAACCGGGGATCGCTCAGCGAAAAAGAAGAGTGCCTGCAAAAAGCGGCCACCTGCGTAGAAACCTACGTCAGGGCCAGGGGCCTCGCCTGCTCAACGGAGAAGTCCAAGCTCCTAAAGGTGTGGCGAGGCAAACAAAATCGAACGGTCCCTACAAGCAATGAGCTCAGCCTCAACGTATACCTCGCGGGACAACGCATTCCGGAGAAGACCACCATTCGGATCCTGGGGATGTGGCTTCAGTCCAATCAACGGTGCAATCATACTCTGACACTGCTGAAGGCTGCCACCATGCAGGTAGTCCGTATGATCAACAGAGTATCTAGCAAGAGACACGGTATGAAGGAGAGCGACACACTCAGGCTAGTCAGGAGCCTCGTGGTTAGCAGAGTGGTGTATAGCCTTCCCTACCACAAATGCATCAAGCAAGCAGAAGAACAAGCGGACGCCATACTGCGAAAGGCGTACAAAACTGCGCTTCACCTGCCGCAGTGCACATCGACCGAGAAACTGCTGGCCCTGGGACTGCACAATACCTTCAGTGAACTAAGAGAAGCACTACTATGTTCTCAGGCACGTAGGTTGATGCAGAACCCCATGGGAAGGGTGCTCCTGAGAAGATACGACGATGGCAACATGATCCAAGAGATCGAACGTACCGAGGCCATTCCGGACAAGTATCGCAGTACACTGCGAGTCGCACCGATACCCAAGAATATGGACCGGAACCTGCACAAGGCGCGTAGAGAAGCAAGAGCGGAGTACGTGCAGAGAACCTTGGCGAACAAGGACAACACAAGGTATACGGACGCGGCAACGTTCGTCAAAGACGGAAGACAAAACAGCAGAGCAGTGGCGTCGGTGGTTAATTCGGAGCTCAAGGAGATCACCAGCGCATCACTACAGGACTGCATGGTAGTCGAGGCCGAAGAGGCAGCTGTGGCTCTGGCAGCACTGGAGGGCTATCGATCTGGCAGGTCCCTAACAATAATAACCGACTCTCAAGCAGCATGCCGTAATTATACAAATGGCAGAATTGGGCGCAGAGCACGCCACATACTCTGCTCATGCGACCCGGGAAACAAAGTTCAGCATACCATAATCTGGGTACCAGGGCACACTGGCATAACAGGGAACCAAGAGGCGGATAGGATAGCTCGAGGGCATATCAACAAGGCGTCCGACACATCCAGCCTTGAGGAACCCGAGTCAGTACCCATGGGCAACTCAGATATCCTAAATGATTATAAAGGGGTCAGACTGAAGTACCCACCCCCAGATAAGGATCTAAGCAGAGAGGATGCTGTTGCATGGCGACAACTGCAGACGGGTACTTTCCCGAATCTAAACCTTCTCAATAAAATTTTCTCTACACAGTATGAGGCTAAGTGCCCATGGTGCGGAGAGAAACCAGATCTATACCACATATCACGGGCCTGTCAAAATATTGAGTCCCCAACTATCTATAAAATTAAAAACTCGAGTGTGGAACAGTGGTCGAGTATGCTTTCCAGCGTAAGCTTGAACGGCCAAAAGCGCCTAGTAGCGCGAGCTCGCGGGTTGGCCATACTCAGTGGAGCCTTGGACTAGGGCACCAACCCTGTGATTGCAGACAGAAGAATCCATCAGAAGATGGAAGAGGCCGTCTGAAGCCGCGAAGATCTCTTTTCTAGAGCTCAATAAATGTTTTCCGATCCGATCCGATCGTGAGCTCTTGACACATCTTCAACCGTCAAAGAGTTATTCCTAATGTTTCATTACAGGAAGGTGTGCTACCCTCCTGCCCTTCACTCCGGTTGGCAAAGACGCTAAGACCAAAGTGCTGCGTGAAGAGCGCCGTTAGTCCGAACCCACGAGGTAACTCATGTCGCCTATATCGCTGTCATTCAGGCTTAGATAAGACATGTATAGACACGATATATATAGACATGTAGATAAGACATGATAAGACATGTATATTTCAAATCGACGCATCACGAATCCGAAAAGAGCTGCCCGCGACCAGCCTAACTAGATTTCTTTCATTTTGTACTTCGTCCTAGCGGCTAATAGTAGCTCAAGGAGAAAAGCGCTGAGTGGGGAAGTGGCAGAGAAGATGCTCTATACTGTCTCGTCACCCACGAAAATTGCACGCCGCGCTGCTGGTTATTCCTAGAAAACTGTATATGCGACGCCCAGCCATTTTCAACACAGCAACATTGTTTTGCCATGGGAGAGGCGAGGTGAGAGACAGGGTGGTTATGGAGATGAAGACACGCTATTTTCTGCAGCACTTGAGGAATGAATGAATGAATTAATGCCTTCATTTATTGACAAAAAGGAGGAGCAAACATCGGTGGAAGCACATCTCAGATCATTGGGAAAGGCGCGGGGGACAAAAAGAGGAAAAGCTGGAGTACGGGTAACAGGCGAAGTCGCAGTTTAAGGTCGAGAGAATATAAGCGAGAGTTGGTGAAACCGGTTGACTTCTAGTGTAGATGTGTGATGTGGCCACTAAACGGTAGGATTCGCCGCCCAGCATCCGTAATTTGCGGTAGTATAAGCCCGCGCCATCCTTGGCCATAAGCATTTGCTGAAATCCAATCTTGGCAATTATTCATCAGCCATACCTCGCCACGTATTCCTTAGTGGCAGGGTCTGTGGTTTACAACTACGCTGTCGGGACGACCATACCGTGACGCTTTCGGTTACGGTTGCCATACTCGTGACTCTTGCTATTACGGGAATACTATAAACATGGGTTTACTGCTCCAGTTAGAAAACAGACAGCTTAGAACAGCGTGTCTCGCATTACATACCCTCACCGCAAGCACCAGTGCATCATGTGTTACGGTGCGCGTCACTTCAAGACAGAGACGCGAACGCAAACATAAGAATGCGTCAGGAGACAAAGTGCCGTCTTGGCCCTAGTGCCAAACATATCCAAGCCCCCTGGTTCTACCGATACCAAGCCACCAGATAACGTCGCATTGATGACATGACTATATAAGTGTGACACGGTGCTGTACTCATTGTATGCACGACGTACTCGTTATATGGCCCTTGTTGTGCTGTCGAGCCCACAATATTGTATTCATATTGCTTTCGATTGTGCACGCGTCCTTCATCAACTACTAATACTGTCAGGAGACGTCTAGTTAAACCCAGGCCCAAGCACCCGTGCAAGCGAAACGCAAACGTCCAGTAACATAATGACAGCACTGACTGAAATTCAATCTAACCAAACTTCACTGCTAAAGGAAATGAAATCCATGCAACGTAAGCTGTCCCACAGCGACAACGCTATGAAGGAGATTAAAGACCGTCTTGCCAAAATTGAAGAAGACTTCGTATCCCTGGTAGTAATAAAAAACTAGTTGACGATATCCGGACGCTTGCCGACCAAAATGCAAACGATATCTCATTGATTAGGACCAGGCTGGACGACTCGGAAGACCGCGCACGATGCTCAAACCTAGTCTTCTTTGGATTAACAGATCACGAACGTGAAACGTGGGCCGAGTCAGAATCATTAATAATAGAACTATGTCGTAAAGAATTAAATATAACTGTGCAGTCAGTGGACATCGAACATGCCCGCCGTTTGGGCACATTCAAAGTAAACAACAACACACCATTTATTGTAAAACTTTCTCATTTCAAAGTACAGGAACAAATCATTTCACAAGGTAGGAAACTCAAGGGCACTGAATATAGAATTTCAGAAGATTGCTCTCCTAACACTCTAACAGGTAGTAGGCGTTTAGTCGAATTCGTCAAGACACAACAGAAGCCACTCAAGCTCCGACACGACAAGCTAACTATTGGAAACAAAACTTACACGTTTGATCGTAACACTCAAAAGGTTGTCCCTCATACTTTAGATGCCTAGGCCCCAACAATGCTAACTCCAAAAAGAATTTCTTTTCGTTTGTTTTTACTAACATTAGAAGCATTTTACCGAAGCTTGACGCTCTCAGTAATCTTGCCGACATCAACAGAGTCTGATCTAATTGTAATTACTGAAACATGGCCTAACTCTACAATAGAAGACTCTGAAATACTGCCATTTTTCCATAATTTCAATATCTTCAGGCATGATCGAACTACGTGGTGGCGCCGTATTCGTTGGCGCACATAAGGACCTTCAATGTACTGAAATTAAGACATCGTCCTCCCTACAAATTCTGTTCGTCCTGTGTAGCGCCTCTTACCCACCCACAATAATCGCAGTTTGCTATCGCCCTCCTGGTAATGATCCTAACTTTGCTGCAGAATTCCACGAAACATTGCGTTCGGTAACTGAATTACATCACCACTCTCCGATGTTACTGTTCGGTGATTTTAACTTTCCCTAATAAGCTCGACTAACCTGACATCAGAAACTTCGCAACACAGTACCCACCCAGTACCAACTCACCCCTAACATTTGGATTAACGCAACTTGTCACTGAATCTACACTCCAAAGCTTTAATTCTAACAAACTCGACCTCATTTTTGCTTCTGATCCTGACAAAGTATATGCAATGACGCATCTGCCTGGTCTGAGTGATCATTCCATAATCCATGCATCGTACTCCTGTCAGCTTAGACAACCTACAAAGATAACCAAAGTGATCAGACTGTATGACAAAGGGAATTGCTCGGCACTTAACTCGGAACTCGCACATTTTGCTGCTTCATTCCACACCAGTTTTTTTTTATGCGTTCTGTCGACACTAACGGGCTGCTTTTTAAAAACAAAATGCTCGATGTCTTCGCCAGATACGTGCCCGTTATCGCCCTAACCAAAAAACAGTCATCCCCAGGGTTTAATAACACGCTAAAGCGTCTTAACAATAAAAAGAAAAGGCTTTTTCGCTCAGCTAAACGATATATAACAACGCAAGCGCATGGAATTAAATTATGGGGTTTTACGTGCCAAAACCACCTTCTGATTATGAGGAACGCTTCAGTGGAGGACTCCGGAAATTTCGACCGCCTGGAGTTCTTTAACGTGCACCTAAATCTAAGTACACGGGTGTTGTCGCATTTCGCTCCCATCGAAATGCGGCCGCCTTATGCCTGTTTCACATGATGCGATTTTCGTCGCACCGGAAGTGCGATTTCCGTCGTTTGCGATGAAAATCGCAGTCGCAGTGCCGTCCCCCCGATTTTCGGCTGCGACCAACCGGTTGGTCGCACAGTCGCACCGTCGCACCGATCGCTGCGATTTTCCGTCGAAATTGCGTGGAGAGCTGTCAACGGAGCTATTTCGCCGGTTTGTTTTGATGGCGTCTCGCACAAGTGCAATCGCGGAGACGTGGATCGTCGAATTAGGTACGTGCGCGAATTAAGGGAGAATAAAAAACTTGTACAGATTGCATTCTCCTATTGCTATGCGTTTGTTGACACGCTACACAGCAAATGAAGTGCATTTTCACGTTTGCTTCGTGCGCCTTTGCGAGTTCTCAGTCCTAGGAGGTGTTCGATCCCCAGCAGACGACGAGGTCGTCACAATTTTCTTTTGTTGAGTAGCATGCAAAAATCGCGCTTACGGAGCAGCTTGAATTATTTCAACCTCGGCAAGGGCAAATGACAAGACAGCAAAGTACCCGAAGTTTCTACGTTGCGCTGAACGCGGTACCGTTCAGTTGCATTTTCTTGTCGGTTTTCAAGCATGAATTTCCCGATGCATCTTCAAAGCTTATCTTGCCTCTTATTAAATTTGACAGAGCAAAAGTGTAGGCTATCGTAATGAATTTGCTACGGTAGCATTAAATCCGTGGCTTGAATAAAATATTACATGCACGTTAAGTTGCACCTCTTCTCTGGAGATTTTTTTTTTCTTGCACAGAAACCAGTAAACATAGACTATGTTGCGGACTTTGTATCCTTACTGCATCTGTATGAACACTTGCTCTGCAAGATAATTAACTGTACAGCTAGCAGATTAATTAAATTGCTTGCTATATTGGCAAAGTGACAACGTACCCTCCAGCACAATTATGTAGAACTCGTGCAACAATGCGAAAAGCAGGCAAACGGCCTGTTCTTGTGGGGATAAAACAGTATAAAACGACACGCTGAAGAAAAGTAAATCAAAACTGTGCAGTGAAGTCAGCCAGTACAAGCAGTTCTTGCACATTCACAGCGGATCAAGTGTGCAGAAACATTCATGCCTTACATGTTTCTAGTAAGTTTCTAATAAGTTTGTGATCACATATATTAGTGTGTAAATCCATATAACGATATCCTCTGCGATTATTATCTTTATAAGTAATGAAATACCATGCTACTTGCAAGAACATATATCACCCGAGGATTTCAGAACAAATTTCTGCATTTCAACTATACACAATATGTGGCTTATTCAATAAAAGACCATAAACTGGGCTTTTTTGCAATGACAAACTTATACCAAACTTTACTTACATACAGGCAAGAAAAAAAAATTATAGACAGAAATATTGTTCTTCAATTTGTTCACCTGCCACTGTGGCTATAGCATTCTGCTGCTAACACAAGGCGAGGGGTTGATTTGCCAGCCATGGAAGTCGCATTTCGATGGGAGTCGTAGGTGAGAAAAAAAGCTCTTGCACTTAGATTTAGTTCATCACCTTTTATTGAACCCTTACACTTCAAAATACTATTGCATAGGGGGGCATGCTTATGCAAAATCTAACACCAATAGAAAGCAAAGGGCAGAATTGTAAAACAACCATCTTTCGTGATAATTCGAATGTGTAAATATTCATTGCATCGATATGTATTGTTCAACAGCACTGCACAAATAAGCATGATCAGGTATAGCAAGTACTCTGTCAGGAAGCTGGTTCTACAGATGTACAAAAGGCATGAATGCTTATACTACGTCGCACACATAGCACAAAGAAAACCTTTTTCAAGAGTTGTCCCTTTTGGCAGATATGAGTGGGCCATAAGCAGCAGAAACTTTATTGCAGGACATTGTGTAATACCGCTTATGAAAGAATGAAGAGAGTGAAAAGGCTTTTAACAGCAGTACCTCATGCTGCTCTAATAAGAGGAACGATGAGCAAAAGCATTTCTGGTAGAGCACTTAAACAGTAACTTTCTGAAAGACAGAAAATTCCAGGTGAGAGTTGGAGGTACATTTGACCCACATGCACCAACAACACGGGCATACTACAAGAAACACTACAGCCTATGGTGTATTACAGTCCATGGGAAAGCTACCTTATACAGAAATCAAGAATGATGCAACAAGCCCTCGACAACACTGCAGACTTTCTTGGCCAGTCTGGCCTCTCGCTTTCTGATAAGTCGGCTCATATCAACGTCGGAAAAAAAAAGACTAGAATCAAGAACTACCCCAGATTGCACATTGTGATCCTCATAGCTGGACAAATATGCCCGCAAGTCAACATCCACAAATCCTCAGCTAGTGTAAGCCCATGACGGCAGAGCCAGCACGTGGGTGAAACAATTATGCAGTGCCTGGATGCAACTTCCACATCTGGTGAAAAGAATAATCTCGAAATAATGGGGGTGGACGAGTGGATACTATAGAAAATCGCAGATGCTGTGCTTGTGTCCAAGGTATCGTACGGTATGAATTACCAGCAGTACACAAAAAGACAACTCATTGAATACAGGCATCGGGTAGTAATAACAGGTCTTTCCAGCTGTACCATGCTTGAAGACCTCTATGAGAAAGTAACGAACAAGCACCTAGACGGAGTAGAGTTGCAGCTTGCAGCACAAATTCTTTGTCTCAAGAGCTCAGAACCTCGTCCCAAGATACTATGCCAGCTAGCATATGAGATGCAAAGACGACTACCTCTCCCTTCAGAAACACAACGTCGGGAGTACCTGAACTTGAAACACAACAGGCCCATACCGTGGAATATGGGGGCAAACAATTAGGCCAGAAGACTATATGCAACTGCAAAACACACAGAGGAGGTTGCTAATCATGAAGATGCAAGCAAACATAAGGCACATATAGTACACTGATCTGGCAATAGCAGTGTAACAGTAGTACGACACTACATAAACTAAACCCCATATAAGTGAGTACCATTCCAGGTCATCCTATACCTAGCAAAGCTGAACTGAAAGCAATCAAAGCAGCACTTGTAGTGCAGATTACACCCTGCATGGATTCACCAGAAACTGTCTGTGCCTGCACATCACACAAGATTGTCAGGAAAATCAGGTGATTGACACGCGACTTGCAAGCACATGGCCAGAAATTAAATTACAGGATACGTAGCCATGCAGATATTCCAGGACACAAGCAGGCTTATAAGCCCGACATAATAACTGAAAACTAGATGAGTTTGTGTGTATTCATTATTAACTAAAGTGCAACAGATAGACAACAGACAAGAACGAAGCGCTCTGTGTGTTCATTTCGTTCCTGTCCATCACATTTCTGTTGCAATATAGTTAATGAATTCACGAGGCTGCACAGAAGAATGATACCTCTGCCCCAGGGCGCGATTTCACATCCAAATCCATGCCTGTGTGCGCGCGCACACACAAATGTTGCAAAAGTGCATAGCGTGAAGCAGTATCAACAGGATGACACTAGATATGGATGAGGACTAACTTTCAACTGAGGTTCATTTGTAAAAATGTGGCGAGTCATATAAATTACCAGAAAAAAAAGGACGATGAGCAGGACGAGAACAAGGTGAAAGCAGGAGCCAACATTTCGACAAGTGGACTTGTCTTCTTCAAGGTCCACGTGTGGAAACGTTGGCTCCTACTTTCACCTTGTTCTCATGTTGCTCATCATCTTGAATTTCCATCTCCTGCCTTCCCCGAGTTTTCCTCACAAAAAGAAAGACATCTTTGAAGGATAGATAAAAATTGGTGCTTGATGCAGCCAAACATAAATAAAAATGCTACAGAAAGAAAATAGAGAAAAATTCCAAGTGCAGGAAAAAATCATTACAATTGCCAATCCTGCATGCCAGCACCTTTCAGGAAACACTGTTGTTATTCCAATAGACAGACTGACCGCTTCCTTATGCAAGCACATTCTTCCAGTTCCATGCCATTGGGAAAAAAATGAGTTTCCTGGAAGGTAGCCACATGCACACTTGGTGATCACAATGTTTTTTTCCCTGGACTTGTATATCTATATGTATTTTCTCCCTTTCCTGCTTTTATGTTTGGTTTCATCAAGCACTAGTCTTTATCAGGTTTTATTGCTGTACTACTTCGTGGTAGCCTTTATAGATCACTGCATTTTCACAATAGACCTTTTAATTAGAAGTTAGCATACCCTGTTCTTACTGCTTCACACTGTACATTCTTGCTACATTGGCCAAATAAAAAATTTTGTAAGGTATCATGAGGGCCATTAAAGTGACTTGTTGCAGTCTAAAAAAAAAAAAAAACGAATAGCCTGGCTGCAAATGGCACCAGAGAACACATAGGACAAACAAGAAAACCGATATGATTTAACAACCAAAAGTTTAATGTACACACCGAGTAAATGCTCGCTGACAAGCAATAGACTGAACATACACAAAAAGGAGAAGCAAAAATTCATGTGCGTTTCCTGACAGGAAATGCATCCATTTCTAACGGAGGCTGTGCTGACAAGATTAACCCAGCATTTTTAGATCTACAGCTGCCGTAACTTCTCTAGGCAGCCGATCTGCACAGAATGCTAGCTTCTTCCTCTACAATGCACATTCAGATGTGGAGAGTGCATCGTAGAGGAAGAAGCTAGCATTCTGTGGAAATCGGCTGCCTAGAGAAATTATGGATGCTGTAGATGCAAATACACTGGGAGAATCTTGTGTCAGCATGGTCGCTATTACACTTTCAGAGATGGATGCGTTTCCTGTTGGGATCTGTATTGACACACATCAGATCTTGCTTCTGCTTTTTGTGTAAATTCGATTTATTGCTTATCAAACAGCATTTACTCGGCATGTTAAATAAACTTTCATTTGTTAATACACCTCATGACTGTCTCGGTCTCTAGCAGAAAGGTGTTCATTCTTTTTACAGTGAAGCTGTATATGCCTATGTGAAACACTCATGCTCCAATCCCAAAAACCCTAGTGTAGGGGTGTGAGCCATTGCATTCGTCTTGCATGATGGACGGACACATTTATTGTTGGGTAGACATAGAAATGCTTATGCATTTCAAACATACATTTATCTGCGTATTATTGCAGGGAAGGGACACAGAGGGGGATGGGGTTAAGACAAGATCATGATGTCATTATTATCTCACAGTAAAGGTGTGGTGGGCCATTGGCTAGACCGATAGTGACGTCGTTTCTCTCTAGCAGCAGAGCACGCGTGCAGCAGTCTCTTTCAGACTTCCCAATAGGTTCGAAAATGTGTCCCTGTATTTAATTAAATGAAATGTGCAGCCCCGGTGTGTCACTTCGTAACTACAGTGCATAACTGAGTCATAAACATTATGATTAACGCATTACAAAACACAAGTGCATAACAGTATTCAGAAAGACTTTGATGGACCCGCTGGATTAACACAATGAACCACTCATTGCACTTTTTATGAAGGTGATCTTGCAAAGTGCAATGTGTGGCATTCCAAATAAACAATGTGATAAACCCAAGCCAAACATGTGCATAACCTCATTAAGAAACACAGACATAACCAATAATATAGAAAGACTTGAATAAACCATTGGAATTAACCCAGTGATAAACACTGGGGCTGCACATTTCAGCTTCGCTGGTTTACCGTCTGTACAGGGTGCATGGGCAGTAACTTTTTCTGTTATTGTTTGTCAAGTATTGTATAATGTTGTGCCAGTAAAACATGTTGGGCTAGTTGGTGCAATGTATTGGTACTGCTTTTTTTGCTGGTTTTTTTCTTAATGTTGTGCCCTTCTTCCTTATGTAACAACTTTCTTATTCCCCCTTGCATAATACTCCAACCTTGCAGCCTGCGAGGTATATAAATAAGTACATAAGCACGTCATTCATTCATCTGCATACACCTCGCACCATTCCTTGCTCAACAAACGTCACTGTGTTGATGTCTCGCAGCGTGCATCTACATTAACTGCCATTTGCGTTTCGGTATGGTTTGTGAACAGTGTAATGCATAAAGATTACATGACATTAAGGTTGTGACCTATGCGGTGCATAAGCAAACCTTGCAAAAGATGACATGTTGGATTGTTGAAAATAAGGCAAATTGTATATATCGCAGTTACTTTAACAGCATTTAATTGACCACTTGACAGACACCTCACTTTGCATAGATTCCAACACCTACACTGAATCTGCAGTTTTCTTTTTTGCTTATTAATGCATGGGCCATGGTATTACTGCATGGCCACATGGTAGATTTGAAAACAAGGTGAAATAAATTAGTTTGTTGCAATATAACAATATGTGTAGATCACTGCAATTGTAACACGAGAACTTAATACAAACATGCACACTATAGGATGCAGACAAATGCTCAGGACAATCTCCAGAATGTTTGCATCCTGATACTTATGAAAGTGAATGGTTTCATTCCATGGCTGTCAATGAGAGGGAGAGAAAAACTTTATTGTGTTCGTGGAACAAAAACGCATTGATATGCTTAGACATATAGTCATTGCTTAACACTTTCGAAATGAATAATTATAGCTTGCTATCGACATTGGAGCAGCCTTTCGGCAGCAAGAAAAGGAATCAGTTTTTCCAGCTCTGAACATTGAATTGCAGGAAATGCAAGCAGGCATAAAATTCTGCCAATATAATCTGTTTAGGAATACGAAATTGGAATAAACATTGAAGCTTGCACTTGTACTTTCTCTGGCTGAGCAATCTAGTTTGAAATGACTCCCATAAGCATGTCATAACAATGTTGACCTAATACAGGTTAAATGCATGACTAGCTTAAGAAATCTGGATGATTGCTATAAATTACAGTGAAGAAACTATAATATCTAATAACATTAATAATATAATAATAATATTTATTTCCACAAAACAGGCTAACCGTGAGAGGCGTGCGAGGCTGAGCAGAAAGCTGAAAAATTCTACAGCAAGTGCGCCTGCCGTGGGCCTACGATCCTGCATTATGAATAGCGCGTATTGATATGGTCTTCTTGTTAGAAGTTCCGAGTATACTACCAGCGCGAGACTCGGGACAACAAAGTGGACGAGAAGCGTGTCTTTTAGAATGCTATATTACAACGTACAGGTTTCTACAAAAGCGACGGTAACTGCTCGAAACATTTAATGCGTCGGCTTTTGCGCCTTTAGAAATATTTAGAGAAGGCTCCCATATATATATTCGCAGCGCAAGCACGGCGATGGACGAACCAGGCTAGCGCTAAGGTTGGATTTCACAACACAGTTTTCATTCCACGTCCTAATCACACTGATCGTTTGAGGCTTCGTTCAGGGGCACACGCGGGCGTTCGGGTTGGTGCTTCTTGTTGCGTTTGGCGTAAGAATATGGCTAGGAGCAGGCACCACATATGCGCAATGACGGGCAATATACACGCATCGTTTCTCCAGAAGCTGACGCCGAGCACGCGTAGCGCGAGGATCTTGCTGGGCTGACACAACTTCGTGGCAGCCGAATTCCGAATACTGCATATACGGTGAGGGTAGCTATATGAACTTGTCGATAGGTCATCTTGTAGATTGTTGAAGCGCAGGCAGAACGAAACGGTCATAGAATGTAGATAAGACAACACACAACGCTGAACCATAGAATAAAGAATCGCTGGCTGAACCACCTACGAACAGCTGTTTACGTGCGCGATGTCGCACTGAACTAACAAAACCGCCGTCGCGCACCCCAAGACAAATCTTAACTAACGTTCTTAAATTAGTAAACGCACATATTATTTGCTTCTAATCAAGAGAAGTCAATAATATTATAGTGTAAACGTTTTATTCACTAAAATAAAAGAATTATGCACCGTGTGTCACGAAACCTGGCAGTAAGCAACCCTGGGCGTCGCACCAGTCGCATTGTTGAAATCGCAATCATGTGAAATGAGCCCTCTAAAAATCGCATTGCGACGCGTGCGACAGCACCGATTTTCGTCGTTGCAGTCGCAGCATGTGAAACAGCCTTTAGCCGGGATTCAATCCCGCGACCTCATGCTCAGTTGCTTAACACCACAGCCACTGAGCAACCACGGCGGGTGCAAGCTCGTGGAATAAATATTACCTTGCAGAAAAAGAATTCGAAGCTCTAGCAAATAAAGAAAAACTCACTTTCTTTTTTCGCGAACGCTGCCGACTATGTTAAGAAATAACCCCAAGAAACTCTGGAAGGTTATTAACCCTAATAGCTCCCAGCCATTAGCTCTGTTTGATGAACAAAACCATCGTATTCCCGATTGCGAAACTGCTGAACAACTTAACCGTACTTTTTCTTCCGTCTTCACAATTTAACCTCTTAAGATATTACCTCGCTTCCCTCATTTGGATCATGCAGTCACGCCTGATATTACCTTTTGTCCTTACGGCATTGAGAAACTAACTGATTCATGAAAACTTATATCATCGTCTGGTGTCGATGAAATAAATGCTAAAATGCTGAAAAACACCAAAACAAATGTGAGCGAGATTTTATGTGCTATTTTCCAGCAGCCATTGTCATCAGGAGTGGTGCCGGAAGACTGGAGAGTAGGCAAGAATGTCCCAGTTCTCAAAAAAGGTCCTCCATCGTTGTGCTCTAGTTATCGTCCCATTTCACTCACCTGTGCTTGTAGCAAACTTATGGAGCATGTTATTTACTCTGAAATCGTAAGCTTTTTAGTATGCAATAACTATTTCATCCTGCTCAACATGGCTTCCGTAAAGGTCTTTCATGTGACACCCAACTAGCTTTATTTCTTCGTGATCTAAGTTCTAATCTCGACTTGAATGTATCTGTAATGTGATTTTCTTAGACTTTGAAAAGGCATTTGACAAAGTTCCACACCAACGGCTACTCCTAAAACTTTCCCGTCCCAAGATTAATTCATTTGTACTAGACTGGATACGTAGCTTTTTGACAAACCGGCAGCAGTCTGTATTTGCTAACACGCAGTCATCTAAACGATCTTCTGTACTTTCGGGCGTACCACACGGCACAGTTCTCGGACCACTACTCTTTCTAATTTACATTAATGACCTTCCCCACTGAGATCTCTTCTAATATTCGATTGTTCGCAGACGATTGTGTAGTTTATCGACGCATAACTAACCCTTCAGACATGGAATTGCTTCAAAATGACCTGAAACGCCTTGAATTATGGTGTAACGAATGGTTGATGTCTTTAAATACTAAAAAAAAACTCACTACTTTCTTTCCATCGCATACAGCATCACCAATCAGGGAAATGCACCATATACAGCTCCGAAATCTCATCCGTTGAGTCATATAAATACCTCGGCACAACCCTTTCAACTACCCTAACTTGGTCACATCATGTCATTAACTTAGCCAATGCCGCGAATCGAACCCTCGGTTTTCCCCTCCGGAACCTAAGACTTGCTCCCCCATCAGTAAAATTATTAGCTTGTGCTATATATGTCCGCCCTAAGTTAGAATATACATGCTCTATCTGGGATCCTCATCAACATAACCTATCTAATACACTGGAATCAGTTCAAAACCGTGCAGCCCGTTTTATTTGCTCTGAATATTCCTATCATGCAAACGCGTCTGAACTAAAAACCCGTGCGGGTCTTACTAATCTAGAATCACGATGTCATATTTCTAGTCTGTCCCCCGTACCTCGACCCTCCACTCGAAACGCTCCTTGAGTGCGGTTTTTCTTTTCACAAATTGCCCTCCACTCGAAACGCGCCTTGAGTGAAGGAAAGCTTGAGCGTTTTAGTCGAGAATGTCAAGGTAGCCCCGCAGCTACCTTGAATCGCGCCTCGAGTGAAGTTAGTGCGTAAGCATGACTGCCTTGTTATCTGTCGCTTGCCTCGTCAGCTTTTTCGGATGGACGCCGGTTGCGTCCGTAGCTTTTCTTTAGTTAATGATGCTCCGCATTTTCAAAGGCTTCGTGTTTGAGACCGGTGCAATGCTTTGGAGCGCTTCGGCAGCGGAATTATTCCACTGCGGCGCCGAGACAGATCGGCCGTCCTGTCAAGAAGACTGCGAGCTAGCGCAGTGACTGCCGTATTACTCCTGGCATGAGCCAGTTGTTGACCTGCATACAGGTATTGTTCGCGCGAGTGCTCCAAAACTACTATTCGCGCCAGAACATTTACGTGTTTTTCGTGGCTGATCGTGCAAAGCCACACCAGTTCAAGCACGGCGCGATACATAACTGCAGTTTACTTCAAACCTATGAAAAGAAAACACCGACGAAGATTCCTGCGATTAGTGCGCGCATTGCCTATGTGCGTGTATTGATGGTGCAAGCACCGGCAGTCGCCCGCGTTCGCGCTGTTTGGTTTGCAGTAGGGTAAATCGTCACTGACTGCGCTAATCCAAGGACGGCGAAGCACATCGCAGCACGGCGATCATCTCTATAAACGAGCAGGCGCGTTCACTTAAATTTTTTTTCAATTTTCTTTAGTTCCATGCAACCAGTTGCGCTAGGGAAAACAAAATACAGTGAAAGCTCGGTAATTCGAACTTCAATAATTCGAATTTATGGATAATTCGAACTGTACGATTTGGTCCGGCCAAGCTCCACAGAAGTCTATGTATAAAAAAGTCCGTTAATTCGAACGCGAGAAGGTTCCCTCACGGATAATTCGAACTACGCTCACCTGGCACACGGCCAGAGAAACGCGCCTACTGCCTACACACAACGCTGTATTGCCTCCGAAACGGAGAGAACGGCGAGAGAAGGCAAAATCGGAAAATAATCGAACCGACGAGGGGTCAGCCAGAAGGCAGCGGCGGCTGCCGCCTCTCCGTTCTACGTAACCTCCGAGACTTCTTACCCGTTGCGAATCTCGGAGGCTTTGCAAATCTTGTACAGCTGCTAATGTAGTGCGGAGATGGCACAGCAAGCGCCAAAATACAGCGAATCAAGTACGTCGCAGCTGCGCTTGCAATCGAGAACCAACGAATCAGGACCTTCGCCACCTTCACATGTTCAGCGTCTTTGTCTCGGCAGTTTTCATCGGTTGTGCACCTTTGTTTTCAGCTTAGGAGGTATCGGCCGTCGCGATTCATTGTGATGGTGTTAAGCCTCGGCTAACGTTCATTTCGGTGGACATCGGTGGTGTGGCACAGTCACACCCAGAGCTTCGACTTGAAGATGGCGTGTGCCCGCGGCACAGGCCATCACTTTCTGACACGTCAAATTTCTGACATGCCCTACTGCTTCCAAATCGCAGTGTACTGTTGCTCTCCTTCACTTTCGTTAGTTCGAACTTTCGTTAATTCGAACTGAAGCGGCTTCCCCTTGCTGTTCGAATTAACGAGCTTTTACTGTAATGTACTGTAATTTTGCTTGCACCGTGTGCAGTTGGTGGAATTTAATGTCGTAACCAATAATTACGAGAGCCTTGCTTCAAAATATTCAGTTTAATTAGCTTATCATGCCCATAGACATGCGAGCCGAACGAGGAAGTGGCCAGTTATGAAACGGCATTCAGAACTATACTTGCATCTATACACAGGTGAATGAAATGTTTTATTTTAATAAAAAACACAATAACAATACAACAGAGTATACTTTTTGCATATCACATTATTTTTTATTGTGATCAGAAATACTGTAGCAGTGCAGTGGCAGCTCCTAGTACAGACATTGCTAGCAAGCAGCAGCAGATATATCTCGCGTATCTTTGTTGCGAACATTCCAGCTCTGTAGACGGTTCATTATGTAAGTGTTAGATCACTGTATGTCGGTCTGGCTGCGCAAGCACCAAACCAGCTGAAAAATGTTTCTTTGCAAATATAAATAAATAGAGTATGAGCTTATTACAGTAAAAGAAAAATTGCGCTCTAGAACATAAAAGTCCTAAACAAATTTAATTAGTACGAAAAGTAAACTAAAGAAAACGAAAACAGTACCTAAGCTTCTTTTCATGCGGCATAACATCAATGTATATTTAACACCAACCTCTTGTTTTATGCAGGAACCAGGCTGCCAACAGAAGCACGCAGAGCAACAGCCTTTGCAAGTGTGCTGTCTGTGATGCGCTTGCATTGCTGTGCAAGTGAACAGCTCCAGTTAATGTGTCCTGCTGCACTACAATATTTGTCGCAATATTCTGGCTAAGGTGACTATCGTACCACTTCTGACATCCTATCAGGTCAAACATCACCACTAAAAGCAGTTTGACTGCATGCATTTGCCTTCATAGACACATAGCTGAAGTGATCGTATTTTTATCTAGTTTTTTTTTCTTCAGCCATATTTATTAAAATATATTATGTACCCCTTAATAATTTCTGGTCAACCCAAGTCCCATTATTTTTTCTAAAACAACTTAACATTATGCTCATCTTTTCGCACTCTGATAGTGTATCGGGAATGACGCACGTGCCATGCCTGGTGCGGCGATTCATCGTGCTCGCCTAGATTAGATATGCGCCTTGGTTGCCACACCCCTTGCGGCTATAAAAGCACTGTACGTTCAGCAATAAAGAGCATTTGGTCGCTGGCCACCTCGGCTGATACAGATAGCATGCAAATACAGCGTGAAATCTGATCTTGCAAACAGAAGCAGTAGTATTGCCTACAAACATATTCTAGAATAAAACTCCACCTGTACTCTAGACAGTAGCCTGTCGGGTACACCCGACCGCGTGTAATGGTATAGCCTTGCAGAAAGTATGCTGTTTCTGCTCTGGTTCTAGCTTCAGCTTAAGATGAATTATGAGGGTAGCAATAATGAATTTCTTCCATTGGATATGGATGACAGCTGGCTTCCATGGGGCTTGCAGAATTTCCCCAATTGACCGAGGAACAAAACGCAGGGTGGCAGCGTGTCTTGTAGGATCACAAATTAAGCCAAATGATGATGCAGACTGTCACAATGACGATCCTGAAAAAAACAGTATAGAGCGCATCACTACCGTTACTTCAAACAAGCCGCGAGTAACCATAAAATGAAGTATTCCTTAATGTACACTAGGTCATGCTAAAGTAACTTCAGCACACTAAAGTGCTGGCTTCAAATGCTACGAAACTGCTGCATCGCAAACTGTGGGCAGTAAGAAGCCCACATCACAATCACAACGCATCATGGGCACCTAATGACTTCCCACATCATAACCATAAATATATGGTCTCCAAAACAAGTTTATATGACAGTTGAACAGGAATAAAGTATGCATTTCATTTCATTATAGTATGTCTGTTTCATGTTTGTGGTTCGAAATAACACAGTGTTCATTTCGCCATTTTGTCAAAGTAGGGAGACGTAAAATCAATATTATTGCAAAGTTGATGGAAATAAGCACAGGCTAATTACCTAGCAGGTTAGTCAAGTACTTCTTGGACGTCTAGGTTCTTTCAGGGAAGCGGGCTGGTGCAATTCCAACAGGGCAGGCACCTTATCTATCGATGCTTTTAGGTCTGCCACAAGCCTTGCTGTGAAGCACAGACATTGATTTTTTTCATCAGCTGGTCCTTCCAAAGCCCACATCCTGCACCAGAATGACAAAAAAGTTATGCGCACTGGGCGTTCGCGCGCCAAGTAAAATCAGTGTACCTAAGCAGTGGAAATGAAAAGACATAGCCCAACTAAAAGAATCTGGCCACAGCGTGAACTTAAAGAACAGTTTATGGAACATGCTTCAGATGCTACCACATAGCGCATTGAAAAAGTTAAGAAGAAAAAACACAAATGCTGGTGATGAACTACTGACAAGTCAGTTTTCAGACGATTAAAACAATGCGTAGCGTGTTTGCGAAGTCAGGAAGCAGTGGAAATGCCGGCACCAGTGCTGGTTCATTGACAATGTGTGCTACAGTTTGAACAAACCGACTACCACCCCGGTTTCCAAAACAATGTACAGGACTCAAAAACGCTTTTCTTCAACCTGCTGGTGCTACGCACACAACCATATGTATACTGCCACATGAATGCTATAACGGCTTCTCCTCAACACTGAAAGATTTCATATATGACACTGGAATGATCGTTGAATATAGGCGCCTACCGGTACATTCTGCATTTTCGTTTAAAAAGCGGAACCAATAACAGACTGTCATGCCGAATCTCCCACAAGCTCCGATTAGCAAAAAAAAAAATATTTTGCGCAAGCTTATGCTGCCTCAAGTATGCTTTAGGTGCGAACGCCCGTACCATGAACAACATTCATACTTGAGCACATTGGAAACGTTTTATCAACAGCGTCGCAGCAACCTCGCGAACACCGCATCAACATAATGTGCTTCTATGGAAATATGGTTCACTCACCCGTATTTTCTGTCCTCTTGTTGCTTTGAGCAAACTTTCAGCACCAATTGGTCTTGAATTTTGAAGGTAAGCTGTCCATAGGCCGTTCCATCTGTGGCCTCCTTCGAAGTCAATCCGGCTCGGTCGCTATACACACAGACAAAATCACCCATAATAACCGCGATTAACAACCGCAACGTGAACCACCAATGAAGCACTAGGAAACAAAGAGCAGCGGACAAAGGCCGGCGCAAATTTTCTTGGTTTTCAGTCATACGCCATGCTCTCAATTATTGGGGTGCTATTGTTACCAGACCTCAAACACAGCTCCCGCTTGATCTATCAGTCGAAGGCTCACAGCGGCACCGTTACCGAGCTAAAGTAGGCCATTGCGCCATGTAGTCGTTTGATTAGGAAGACGAATTAACGGAAACACACATTTGTTTAAAATAATTGTAGTTTTGATAAGCACATTTAGAAATAGTGTCGATATCAGACGCTTTTCTCGGTCGGTGCACTTCACTCGAGTCAAGGGCACATGTTCAAGGCGTTCCTTGGCGAAGGAAAGGTGTTCATGAAACGCAACGGCGCCTTGAGTGAAGGAAGCCCCGTCACCTCGACTTGGCTGAGTAGAGGAGAAGCGTTGAGTGAAGGCGTGTTTCAGAAAACGGGGGTGTGTCTTTTTCACAAATTCTATCATTCACCACTCCAGATTTCAGCTATATTACCAGCTCATCGTCTGTCCAGCCGAATTAAACACAGAAAAGCCGTGTATCCTCCCCCGGCGTAGACTACCTCCCATCTACTATGATTTTTTTTTTGTGTGTGTGAAAACCGCAAGGGACTGGAACGGTCTGTTTGCCGACGTCACGCACCACTCCGACGCACATCACTTCAAGGCTGCTCTGGAATCACTGTTTCGTTAAACTAAGCCCATCCCTCATGTAATACCCAATCTCTGATTGCCTTTGAGGTATAACAAATAAATAAATATATAAATAAGTAAATAAATAAATAATATATTAGCAATCATGCTGTCATTTCCATGCAAGGACGTTTATATATGCTTAACCTTCTGGAGTACCAGTCCCATGGGACTGGCACTCGAGAAGTTGCAGCTGCCGCCTACGGGAGCGTGTGAAGAGTGGTATTGTGTGAGTGATACTGCTAGAGGGCACACACGTCTAGAGTACGTGACCGCGGTATAGGCGCGGCGCTCCCTGCGCTTGCGGTTCTGCGATGAAAAATGAAAGTAAACAACGTTAAGAAGTATATAAGGAGGTGGTAGCGTAATGGTTGGCGTGCCCAGCTCCCAGATGCAGAATGCTGCGAAGACATGGGCTCAAATCCCGGTAATTTGTTTGTGAAGACAGCTTCCTCTGCTCTCTGGTGACGGCGAAGCTCAGAATGAGGCTGCAGCCTGACGACAACGGTTGCCGTCAGCGTAACAGCATAAGCGGGCGTGCAAGGTCATACCTAAAGCCGAAAGTATATTCTGAGGTAATACAGTATGCTCCTGTCGGCAAAAAAAAAGAAAAAGTGATCAATAACGAGCGGTGTTGTTGAGCGAGACTGTAGACCGATAATGTCACCAAAAACAGGACCACGGTCCTTTCCCGGTGATCAGCGGAAATATGTATCGACAGCATGTCAACTAGCCTGTGATTGATACTTCATTAGGGTCATGGCGTGTTTGTGGTGTGTCTAGCACGAGCGAGTAGTGTAAGAGATGAGCGAAGTCCACAAATATATTTGAGTATAGCCATATTGAACGTCAACGCCGTGTTGAAGAAAGCCTGTGACTTCAGTTACTCAGGTCGCCAGAAAGGCTTGAGTGGTAGCATACCATTGGGCATATTTGGTACACACAGCGATAGACACACGCTTTGAAGGAATAAACAGAGGAAAGGGGCCCAGTGAGTAGGACAGCCTTTTCGAGCTCTGGCATAGTTTGAAAAATGAATGTGGCGTAGTATGACGCAAGCATAGTGCATGCCAACCCAAATGAATCAGCGTGGTCATATTTGCACGACACGCCATGGTGGCCTGCCATCAGGACATCATCAGTTGCGGCGATGACAGCCTACATTGAGTACTTGAGAATAAAAACGTGCACATCAGAGATGTCCGAGGGACGTGTCTACTGTACAAGATCACACACACACACACACACACACACACACACACACACACACACACACACACACACACACACACACACACACACACACACACACACACACACACACACACACACACACACACACACACACACACACACACACACACACACACACACACACACACACACACACACACACACACACACACACACACACACACACACACACACACACACACACACACACACACACACACACACACACACACACACACACACACACACACACACACACACACACACACACACACACACACACACACACACACACACACACACACACACACACACACACACACACACACACACACACACACACACACACACACACACACACACACACACACACACACACACACACACACACACACACACACACACACACACACACACACACACACACACACACACACACACACACACACACACACACACACACACACACACACACACACACACACACACACACACACACACACACACACACACACACACACACACACACACACACACACACACACACACACACACACACACACACACACACACACACACACACACACACACACACACACACACACACACACACACACACACACACACACACACACACACACACACACACACACACACACACACACACACACACACACACACACACACACACGCACACACACACACACACACACACACACGCACGCACGCACGCACGCACGCACGCACGCACGCACGCACGCACGCACGCACGCACGCACACACGCACACACACACACACGCACACAGGAACACGCACACGCACACGCACGCACGCACAACCACACAAACACACACACACAAAATGAAGAAAGCTTGCGATTAGGGGCATCATAAGATCGAGTACTACGGCGCTTGTTGATCTTGCTCAGGATGACGTCAGCGTTTCATTCAGCATTTATTTCTGAGAAAATGAGTTCAAGTTACATTTATTTGCATCGCAATGGCGGGCGTAATCAGACGAAATTGAACGCATTTCATTAGAGGGTGCCTGAGTACTCTGTTGTGATTAGGTACGACAATGATAGCAAGAATACAACGTTATTAGATAATATATTTCGAAAACAAGTTCACCTATTAATGCAGTTTAGTAAAAAGGAAGTACCTACCCAGTACAGCTGTGGAGGGCGCAAATAACGAGCAGGCTAGAAAAAACAGTCTTGTAGGTCTGTAGCAAACTGGATAGACCATTCGTGCCTTGGCAACAGGTTAAGCTTGCTCCTGAAGGCAGAAATATAGGTGGCAATTAAGTTGGCCCGCTGCATCTCGCCGCCTAAAAACCCCGTAAAGGAGGCCATGAAGCCACGACGACACGCCACTGCACGCCAACAAATAAAGACCAACTTTTCTCTTTCTTCTTTCTTTCTTTTTTTCTATCTTTTCATCTTCCTTCGGCTTTTCCACTGGTGCTGCTGCTGTCTTGCACGCCGAGTCAGAGGGGGGTTCAAAGCGTGCATATACATGGAAGGAGCGTGGATAGGAAGAAAGGCAGAGCAAGAAACTCGTTTGGACCTTTCCATCGCGTCACATGTGCAGTGCCCTCTGGAGCTCCCTGGGCGTCGTCACATTAGCCTCTTGACAGCAGTAATTATCTATGGCTCCCTGCAAAAAGCATTACAGAAAATGCAGCGCTTACCCGTGTCCTAAGTGCAAGTCCTGAAGAGAGGGCGCAAGGAGAAGGCAGAGAATGGGCAGAACCGGGGTATTCGCGAAACGAGTGAATAACACCCTTGCCATTCTTCGCTCGCAATTCTCATATAGGGGGTAAGGTCGGGACAGGGAAAAGGCGACGTGAGAAGATAATGAAACTCCATTATTATAGACGCGACAGCGGTTGAGGGCAAACTGAAGGCACGGTGCTGTACGTTTCTGCTATTTATGGAAAGTGAACACCATGCAAATTTGTCGAGTGGACAACAGATGCAGGGCGTGCAGACGCAAAGCCGCAATTATTTACCGTAGGGTATAGGTGACGCTACTGAAGTGGTCCCAAGTCAAATCAACACTTGTGTGCCCGCCGTGGTAGCTTGACCACTATTGCATTGCTCATGGTCGCGTGTTCGATATCGCCGCGGGAGCCGGACTTCGACGGGAGCGAAATGAAAAAATGGTCGTGCACTTTGATTTCGGAGCATGTTGAAGAACACCAGGGTATCAAAGTTAATTCCGAGTACGTCACTACGGCTTGCCTCATAATCCGATATTGTTTTGGCACGTGGAGCACCATAATTCTGCCAACACGCCTGCCTCGATGCGATGTGCCATGAGAAGCAATGACAATACTCAACCTTCTCACAAGTTACAAACAATGGCGCACAACAACGCCTCAAGCAAACACGGCTCACTGTACGTTCTGTACTACGCAGACAAAAAGCGGTAGTGCACGCAAGGTAACATTTGCTATCAGCATTACAGCTAATTAACGTCAATCAAAACAAATAACACAGAAAGCTTCGCTAAATCGATTTGCACAGTGCGCGGGATCCGCATAATTTGTTATACTATGAATTTGTATGCTTAAGAATGGCGCTCTATAATGCGATACTTGCATTCGCAGTTATCAAAAGCGGCTGTCGTGTCTATGGTAGAATTGATTTAAACGGCTTCAATCCAATGACCATTACATCATTGTCAACTTTTGTGGGATTGTAAAATGGGATACAAGTGACAGGGAAATCAAGAGGTTGATGAACGGCAAGAAGGCAGAAGCTTGCACAAGACCTCAGGAAAATAAAACGACTTTTTGAGCAGCGTGGTCAGGGGGCCGTGCTGTGATTTCAACGTCTAATAAACATCCCCCAAGATATGAACAGAGGCCGACAAAAAAGCGGGCATTTTGGGAAAGGTGAAACCGCTGGAAATCTCAGGGAAGCAATAGCTAAATATGTAAGATGACCTTAAAAATAATTAAAAAAGACATAACGTTGACAGGGTGGCCAAATTGTGGCACAAATAAATTGGCTGTTGAAGTAGTTCAATTGAAAACCGAGGGTGTGAAATAGGGCGAGAATGTTGGCAAATGTTGAAGTGAGGTCAAGTGCGTAGGTCATGTGGCCGACGCCAGCGCTCGGCAGCTGTCAGGCGACTCCACGTATAAGCGAGATGCCTGGTCGTCAGCCGTTATCGGTGATTGGGGTCTGAAATATTCGATGCGGACTCCATCACATTAAATACAGTGCATTCTACAGTGTCATGCTTCTACGGCTGGTACCGATTCTCGCGCAATCAGGATGGGAACAAATTGTCTCATGTGCCGACTGTCATCTTCTTCGAACTGCCAACATTCCTTACCTGCCGTAGTTGCTAAGTTTCTACTGGGTTTGGCTGCTAATTACGAGGTCGCGGGATCGAATGCCAGCCACGGCAGCCGTATTTCTATTGGTGTGAAATGCGAAAAAACCCGTGTACGTACGTTTAGGCGCAAGTTAAATAACCCCAGGTGGTCCAAATTATTCCGGAATCACCCACTACGGCGTGCCTCATGATGATATCGTGGTTGTTGAACCTAAAACCTCATAATTCATTATGTAACATTCGTTAAGGATGTCCTTGGCAGTCGCACAACTCTTGAATACAAGTGTCAGGAGTTGTGCGCGAGGTCATTGAGTATGTAGGTAGCCTTTATGGCGCTGGATACCTGCAAGTCTACATTGCGGCTATATTATAAAGTCGGAACGGCTACACGGTAGACAGTGTAAAGAACAGACAAATCCCGCATATATTACTGTACAATAATCTTAAATAGCGGTCTTCCTTCCCACACGTGGATAACCGGAACAGGAGACTACTTTTGGAACTAACTGCAAGTACTGTATGTGCACCATGTGGGCACCATGTATGTGTATGTGGGCCAGGTGCACCCAAGGGTGCACCTGGCCCGATATTGCCAGCAGCTTCGGCCAGAGCATGCTAACGGATGACGACACAGAGACAGTTTGCACAATTCTTGTGTCGTGATTGCCTCAAGGTGAAAAATCAACATATCCCTGTATATATCTTAATACTTAAGAACATCTCGATTTGCAGCTGCTGCAGTAGCCTATGAGTGCAGATAGCAAAGTCAATAGGGAAATAATTGGGGGCACCTTAACGAAATCGACAGGTCAAAATCAAAAGCCGTCCACGACGGCGTCTCTCGTAGACGCTGTGTGATGTTCGGACGTTGAGAATGTGTGCCGACTGAAGAAAGGCTGTCACAGAATGCTTTTGACGATCACCCTAGCTTGTTTACGCCGTAGCATCGGAAAGAAAAAAAAGGAAAAGAGAAAAAAAGGAAAGAAAACGTATCAAAAGCCCAGAAGCAACATCGCCCGTCGCGACGAAACTCTCTTAGGATGGTAAGTCATTTTCAGGCGCCGAGCGGCTACGCTTTATCAAGAACACTGATAACGGCGGCGGTACAAGCATTGTGGCGAAGTTCGATGAGCAGGCATAGCTTTTAATTATTTTATTTTTTGTTTTATTGACGTCATCCCCGCGTCACCGCATGAAGTTTCGAAACTTTAAGGTGAGTACGTACGCCACGTGGTCGCACTCACACAAACTAAACCCTCGTGTTCAGAAAAGCTGGATACGACTAGAATTTTGCGGCGAAAATCAGTTTCACAGAAAAGAATAACAATAAGAATTTATTGTTAAATAAAATTATAGTTCAGTGCAAAAGGTCATTAACTGTTGTTGAGAAGGTGGTTAGGTAGCGCCACTCTGGTTATCTGGCTGCATATCGTGCTCCGTTTTCACCTGTCCTTGGCCCGGTCCAGGGCCTTGCCCACCCCTCGGTCTACTTTTCATCTTTTCACGAAGACTTCCGCCACAAGTGGACACCATACGACTGCCGGTCCGACGCCAGGCTGGCCCTCCAGGCCCCTCCAAATCTACGAAGCGGCGCGGCGCCGCGCTAACCCTAACTCGCCGCGCCTGCACCTCTGAAATGCAGCGTCTCACGAAGACCCGGCAGCCGACAGCCACCAATGCCCCGCTGGCCTCCTCTTCTACCGCCGCCGGTGCCACTGTACCTACTCTGTCAACGCTGAATGTTACCAGCGACGTGACTAATTCTAAGCCGGCAGCCCTGCCTCAACCGGCTGCGTTCCTGCACTCCGCACACGCCACCGTACATATTCCGGCCACGTTCAACGCTGTGAACAACGCTGAGAGCTCTGACTCGACCGCCGCCTCGCAGTCGGCGTTCGTCGCCTCAATATCTCCTACGACCAAGCTCCACGCTGTCAGCGACGCCAAGAGTCTCGGACCACTAAACGTGTCGCAGCCCGCAGCGTTCACCGTTGCCGCCGCGGATGCCGCCGCGTCTCTATGATCTATGCCTGCCGATGTCATTCCCAATGTTTCGAGATGTGTTTCTGTCACCCCTACCTCCTTGACCACCGTGTATCCGGCTGACGACTCGTCGGCGGAGATGGATTTCACGTCGTCCCCAGACAACGACCATAATACGCCATCATTAGAAAGCGGCTGGAGCACCGTCAGTACCAGCCGTAAACCTGCCTCCGCTGCCCGCCCTCGCACCGAGCTCATCTCAGTTGGGATCCAACTTCCACCCGGTACCCTCACTCCCAAGCTGCCTCTTTACGACTTGCTTGCCGCCATCATCTCCGCCGCACATCTCTCCTCCAAAACCAGCGCAGAGATCACCCTTCAGGCCAAGCCAGCTCAGAGCCTTGTATTTCTGAAAACACACTCCCCTCTCACCGCCCAACTGCTACTTTCTCTCACGCATTTTCAGCTCCACGGTAACCCAATCACCGTCAAAACATATGCCCCCAATCCTCCCATTTCCTGCCTCGGCGTCATTCATAACGTCGGTGGTCACTTTACTCCTGCTCAGCTCATGCATGAGCTTGAATCATACACGGCTGATATTCTCGCTGCTCGTATGATGGGCAGCACAGAATCAGTGCTCATAACCTTCGCTGGCACTGTCATACCCCACTTCGTATACTTTAAACGCATCGCTTTCCAATGCCACCCTCATAAGCCTAAGCCCCCCACATGCACCCGTTGTCTTGCTCTGGGACACCGTGCTCACCAATGCCCTCAGCACAACGTTCCGGCCAAGTGCCGCCGCTGTGCTGCTCCCCTACCCGCAGATCCTACCGTTCACGCGTGTGCCCAACCATGGTGCATTCATTGCCAAGTAAACACACATCCTTCTCCCGACCCCACCTGGCCCTTCCTCCTTGCTAAACAACGCGAGTGTGCCAAAGCAGCGTTTCTCCGTCGCACAGCTTTGCGCAGGGCCACGCAGCCCACCCCTTCTTCCGCCTCTTTCGCTATTCATGCATCTCCTTCAACTCAGGCTCCATCCCCTCCAGGCTCCTACGCCGCTACAGTGAAAGGGCCCTCGGTGCAAGCATCCCTTTCTTCCACTACTATACCCTCGCCATCCCTGATTGACGAGAACCGCTCCTTCGATCTTCGGCTCACAATGCTTGAGCGTCACCAGCGCGAACAACAGCGCATCTACCAAGATTTACAACATCAAATCCACGCATTGACGCAAACCCTAAAGACGACCACCTCCTCTCTTACATCCCAGCTTACCAAGCTAAATGAGCACCTTGCCACGTTCATCACCCCGTCCCCTAACGCCCAGGTCGCCCCATTGGCTGACCTGGTACAAACCACCACCACCGCACACCACACTCGCTTGCTTCAGCTCGAAACTTCGATTGCCCAGAACCTCACCACCCTCCAAACCCAATCCAAGCAATTGGAATCATTCGCTTCTATGCTGGGCTCCCTCCAGGAGTCACTGCCCCCGGCCAAAAAGAAGGAACGTGTCCACGCAAACTCTTCTACCTCTAATCTATCGTAAACATGGCGCATGGAGAGGACCTCGAGATTGTGCAGTGGAACTGTCGAAACCTTCGCCATAATAAGACCCCTCTCCACCAGTATCTCCTCACCCGCCCTTCCCTGCCCCATTTTCTCCTTCTCCAGGAGACGCGGACGGCCCGCACCGTCCCAGGTTACCGCGCCTACCATGTCACGACGTGCACGCCGCTTGCGTCCATTTATGTACGCAGCAACGTCGTCGTCGAGCCACTTGATATCCCCTCCAGCCTCCATAAATATTTAGTTGGTGTGGTGTATTACGAACCTTCATCGCACATCTCACTCGCCTTTATGTCTTTCTATAATCCCCCTGCCACATCCTCTTTGTTCACTGCCTTGGGCAAGTTCCTTCATTCTGTTCCCGCCACCACCCATCTCCTCCTTGCGGGCGATTTTAACCCCCCTCACACGCTCTGGGGCTACCCCCAGAGCCTCAAGCCCGGCCGCCTTCTCCACTGTCTTGCCCAGGAACGCTACCTCACCCTTCTTAATACCCCTGGCTCCCCTACTCGAGTGGGCACTGTCTCACAGCGCTCCACGACACCCGACCTCTCTTTCTCTCGGGGCTCCCTCTCCTTTCACTGGCAGGTCACAGCTGAAACGCTCCTCAGCGACCATTTCCTCATTCATATTAGCGCTTCTCTTTCCCACATCCTTCGATCGCACTCAACCACTCACACTGACTGGCACATATTTCGCACTAATCTCCTTTCCGCCTCCTTTGAATCTTACGACGACTGGACGTCGCGCATCTCCGCAGCGCTTTCGACCAGTAGCCGTAGCGTTCGCTCACGTCACCCTATCCCAGACCCGGATCCTCACTTTATCCGTTTATGGCGTCGGCTGAAACGACTTCAACGTTCCTTGCACTCCCAACCCCAAAATACCCAACTTTCCTCTCGGATTGCTGCTCTGCGGGCCGAGATAGTCGCCCATGGCACGTCCCTCGAGCATTCTCGTTGGAGTGCGCTTTGTGACGGCCTCGATTCTGCATTACACTCGCGATCCACGTGGTCCCTTTTTCAATCTTTCTTAGGTACGAAGCCTGCCCTTGCTCCCACTCTAGCAAACGCCCTCACTCAGGGCACTCCCTCCGATGTCTTTGACAAGCTCACTTCTTTGTATCTCCCACCCCCTCTCACACCTTCCTACCCAGCCTACTCTGGCGATCCTAACCCAGACCTCAACCACCCTTTCACTCTCCGGGAGCTCGAATCTGCCCTGGCTGCTAATGCTTCTCGCTCGGCTCCCGGTGAGGATACCATCACATACACTACACTCCGCAACCTCCCCGACCACTCCAAGGAATTCCTCCTTCAGACTTTCAACAATGCCTGGGACAGCGGCTGCTTGCCGAGCGCTTGGACATCTTCCCTTATTTCTATGATTCCGAAGCCGGGAAAACCTCCCTCCCTTTCTAACCTTCGCCCTATCTCCTTGACGTCGTGTGTTGGCAAGACCCTTGAGCGAATGGCTTTGACTCGCCTCTCTGATTTTATTGAAGCGAAAGAGTTCTTCCCCCACTCTCTTATCGGCTTTCGACGGCGCGTCTGTGCACAGGACATGTTCCTGATCCTCCAGCACACCTTTCTCTCACCCAATCCCAGCCAGATCCACGCTCTTGTGACTGTTGATGTCCGCAAGGCCTTCGACGGTGTGTGCCACGACCATATCCTGTCTCAACTCTCCTCCCTGGACTGCGGACACCGCATGTACTCTTATCTCCGCTCCTTTCTCTCTAACCGAGTGGACACACATCTGTCCGATCCCCACCCTCTCAACCGTGGCACTCCTCAAGGTGCTCTTCTCTTTCTTATCCTTTTTAATCTTGCTATGACCCCTCTCGCCTCCCAACTAGCCCAGATTCCTGACCTCCACCACATCTTTTATGCCGACAGCATCACCCTCTGGTGTTCGTCTGGTTCTCCCGGTCACGTACAGGACACCCTGCAACGTGGCCTCGATCTCATCAACTCCTTTCTCTCCACTGCTGGCTTGTCACCTGCTCCAGAGAAATCCGAGCTTCTCCTTCTTAACTACTCCTCATACCAGCGCTCCCACAACGCCTTAATCTCCCTCCACCTTTCCGGCTCTCCCATTCCTATTGTCCCCCAATGCAAAGTTCTTGGCTTCCCGTTGCATACAGCCAAGAATGTGCAAGCCCTACACCACGCTGTGAGGACTTGTCACTCGGTAACTCACCTCCTGCGGCGCGTGGTCACTCGGCACTCGGGCCTCCACGAGGCTCATGCGTGCCGAGTTGCCCATGCGCTCGCCCTCAACAAGTTCCTGTACTTTGTGCCTTACGTTTCCTTCACCCACACTCAGCTTAACACCCTCGAGACCGCCCTTGTGGGCCTCTACAAGGCAGCTCTCAACCTCCCTATCACCACCTCCACTGCTAAGCTCTTTGCCACGGGCCTCTTCCATCCTCTTCGTTCTCTTCTCTCTCTCCACCGTGACTCCCAGCTTGCCCGGCTTTCTCTTACCCGTCAGGGTCAGTGGGTACTGGCCCAGGCGGGTATATCTCCCATTCTCCCCCTCCCGTCCAACATGCCCCCTGTCCTGCATGACGGCCATCGTCATGCGGCCGCGCAGCATCATTCCCCCCGCTTTACTACCCAGGGAGTAGCCTACACGGATGCCTCTTTCATAGCCCCTCGAGGTTCCTGCGGCTACGCTATCTACCATCCCCACCTCCCAGCACCTGAAACTCACACGAGTGGGCCGCACCTACACCCTCCGGATGCACTCGCTCTCGAGGTCCTTGCCATTGTACATGCGCTACAATGATTTCCCTCCCTGCCTTCGCTCCCAGAGTACACGATATACACCGACTCCCAAGCCGCCATTCGCCACATACAGAACCGCACTCTACCCCATTCACTCCAACAAGAGGTCGAACGAGCGGTCTCCGCACTGCAACCTTCCACCGTTTTCCTCCGCTGGGTCCCTGGGCATTCGGGGATTGACGGCAATGAGCTGGCCCATCAGCTCGCCCGTGATGTTTTTAACCGGGCACCGTTGATCCCCTGGTCGGGGCCCTCGCAGGATACTGGGGGACTCTCCCTGCGCCGCACTATCAAGGAAGTTTACCTCCAGCTCCGTCTCGACAAGCGCCTCTACCCTCCCCCTCATCCATCACTCACTGTGCCGGAGGCTCGCCTTCTGCGACACATCCAAATGAATTCACTGGTAACCCCTTCCCGCCTCTTTCTCTATCGCTATCGCTCCGACCCCACCTGTCCCAACTGCCCCTCTACTTATGCAGACCTATCCCATTGCCTATTCTACTGTCCGGCTGCTCAGCAATCAAGTTCCTATTCTCCCCCTTCGCTTTCCATCACCACCTGGCTCGACTGGCTTGGCGCTGAAGGTGAAGAACAGCGTCGACTGGCCACCCAGGCGGTCGATATGCTCGGCCTGTAATTTTTGGCTGAATAAAAGTCTTATACTACTACTACTACTACTGTTGTTCGACCATCGATCGTTCACTCTGAAATAATAATAATAATAAACACTTGGTTCATAGCCAATGAGGCTACAGAAAAGTTAACAGGAGTAGCCTGTGCCAATAAAGGCGCCAACCTCGATCTTCTTAAATTTCATATGAATAAAAATATTATACTTCAGTAGAATGGCGCAACAATACTGAAAGATACAAAATGTTACTCTCGATAGTTTTTTTAAGAAAACGAGCCTTACACATAGCGAAAATGCATGCGAGGTATAGAGCCCACCCTGTTGCCTTAACCTAAAGACATACTCTCAAACAATCCACTTCAGCGATAGCATCGCCATCAGGCGCACGATGATTGTCTCATTGAGCAAAATCGGATGAATTAGGTCTGAGCCAGCCAATCAGCTCATCCGATTCTGCTAAAACAGTCAATCAGCGCGCGCCGATGGCTAAGGCGTTACCAAGGTGATAGTATCGCCGAAAACGATCGTTTCAGAATACGGCCCCTACTGTGTCACACTGTACACGTTAGGGCCATCGTTTCTGTTACCTTACCGACGCAATCGGCTAGTTCAAGGATTCCACATGACGCGATGTTCTGTGGTAATATATAAAGAAAACAGGGACCAGGCGGCTTGGCTTCAACCCAGTAGGTACCAGTCCTATTTGCCAGGGTTCGTTTTATTGCGGTGCAGACAAGATTGTTGGGATAGCGATAGCGATATATAGTATGCAACTACAGATGGCCGACCACGAAAACCGCGTCCTTAAAGGGCAACTCCGGCGATCTTTCGACCATGTCAGGGTAATAGCAACTTTGTATTCCTTAAGTATAGCCTCGTGTCAAGCGCCTGATAGAAGAATTTTTCAGCGAATTCAGAGAATAACTTTAAATAAGTTTCGAGCGCAAGAATGAAACTGTAACCTGACCGAGTAGTCGTGCGAACCTCTTCGTGCGAGGTAAATTGTGGCATGCCAGCGGCGGAGAACGAAAGCGGTGGAGAGCAGACACTCGGCTGATTCGTGACCGCGCCGGATCATTGGCACAATGTCTTGGTGGGACAGTGCCACGCTGCACCATCTCTTCGAAGCTGTCCAAGAGTTCCAGATGCTGATGCGACGAATTCAATAGCTGTGAGTCGCCGTTCGCATTCGACCGGCCGCCACTCGAGTCAGTTGCTGAAAACGGCGGTCGCCCAGCGCTGCACATCGCGCTGCAACCTGAAGACCGAGGGTAGCCCAAACCACTGATTTGGTGTGCGCGGCTTGCTATTTTGTGTGTTTTACACCTTCTCAAGAAAGAATTTCGCATACTCACTATAAGATGTCTTAAAGCATTGTTTTGCACATTTGTATGTCGATTTATACAGTGCACAATTTACCCGGAATAGTGCCGGTGACAGCACAAAGCACCGACCGGTGCATTTGTTTACATCAACAGGTAGAGCGACCACTCGTCGTTCGTTTGAACTGTAATGGAAGGCGCTCATCGTTAACACCAAATAATGTCAGGACATCGCAAAACACGCATATTTTGCGCATGTAGGCATTGTCGCATCACCCTGCATAAGTCGCGCTTGTACGATGTGATCGGACACATTCGAAAACAGCGAGCGGGAGACCGTACATATATTATGCGCTGTTATACTGCCTATTTATTGTTCTTCTTACTCTTTTCATGCACACAATTCATGTGCTTGATAAAATAGACGTAAATTGATGCTGAATTGCAACGGCAGATCTGGAGCGCTTCCGCATCACAAGTGTCCGCTCTTTTTGGAGCATGTCTGTTCTAATGGCAGATTGAGAGCGTGGATCGCCTATTCCAATGATCATTTCGAGAGCTGATTTCGGTTCAAGATCAGACTGCGGATAAGTCGAGACTTCTGCGACGCGATCAGCGGATTCTACCGGAAGTCTGCGTGAAGTAGTTCCTGCAGCAGTCGTTGACTGGATCCTCTGTATAGCAGATGACATAAAAAGACGCCGCAGACAACTACCAGACAGAACGCGAGTGATGTCTTGTTTTTCTGTATAGCAACGGACGAAACGACAATTGAGCTGTTCGGGAAAAATAAAAATTTCCTCCGGTGCTATTGACATACTCGCGTTTTGAGAAAATTGCGCTTGCAAAGCAGCTTGCAAGTACGCGTGTTAAACGATCTGCTCCGTTCACCGAACCAAGTCCAAACTAGTGAACTTTACAGGCAAGGCCGCCACTTAGATGTAGAAGTAAGAGAGACAAAGCGCAAGCCTTCTCAGAGTTCGAATTTGAGGTTTCTTGCAACAAAATAAATTGCAGCATGTCCAAAGAGTTCAAATCTCTGTACAGCGAAGCTTTGTGGCAGTGCATAAAGAGTCGAAACACGCACGTACGCACAAGCGCACACGCGCAGGCGCAGACAAATTATACCGAGCTTCTTGTTAAGCGGAGTCGCTAAGTTGAGCCGCGGTTGCGCGAAGGCGAGCTTTGTGGTTCTCGTTATTTCTTACCCCGCACAGCTGACGCCGCTGCTGCCGTAGGATGGATGGATGTTATGAACGTTCCCTTTGAAATGGGGTAGTGGTTTGCGCCACCAAGCTCTTGTTATTTTATTGCCTATTGTCCTACCTATGTAAAAAAATAGAAAGAAACCTTAACCATGACGAATTTCCATAACCAAATTTTCTGACCCCCAATTGTGAACTTGGTTTTTATACGCCTCCGTTGTTTGTCGTTTTCCTACTTTTCTTCCACCAATCTTCTAATCGCGTGTTACTAATCTATATTGCGGACATGTTTACTTTCCCCCGTGCTCTCGCTGAACCCAAGGGCTTCAAGGAGGCCAGTGATACCTAAATCGACCACTGCGCAGATATTTCCACATTCCAATAAAACATGCTCCATCGTTTCCCTAGCTTTACTGAGAGGCTCGGTCGAGGTGTGCAAGGGCTAGCGCCATCTGGTGGCGCTGCGAGCATCCCAGCGGCACATCCAGCGCATCCCTGCGTGCTCCGCTGTGATTCGTTGGCCTATTAGCAGCCAGACCGCAGGCACGGTTTCAAGTTTCTGAAGTTCCGCGGAGGAAGACGAATTGATTATTTGATAGAGCGCTTGTAATTTTGTCTCCGCTTTTTCGCTTTGTTTCCCTGCATTTCTGGGAGCTGCCGCTCCCTCCTTGCGGCAATGGATGAAGAGATCCCCGAAGACTTTCCTGATGTGCAGCCGTCAGGTCAGCTAGAGTCCAGGAAACGCGGAAGTGCGTGAAGTGATACAGACAGCGAGGCCACTGAGATATGTTCGGACCGCTACGACTCGTCGGACGATGACTTCCAGGTCGTGATGAGTAGATCAGCGGAAAGAAGACTACTGCACGCATCTTCGCCGCCAAGTGCTTCTACTGTAAAGAGTGCACCGCGGCGCTGGTCGCACACTGTGCTCTTTATGCCCGTGGACCCGGCGGACAATTTGCGGCTCCTCAACAGGCAGGTCCTCTTTTCGTTACTCGAGAGAATCGCACTAAATGAGATTAAAGACGTGCGAATAAACTCGCGGAAAATGTCTTGGCAGTTGATGTCTTACATCACAGCGCCCTACAAGACTTACGTAATATAACTGACATCGACAATGTAAAGGTGCGATCAATGATCCCTAGAGACGGCGATGGTACTGCGGGCGTCATTTATGATATCGACGTTGCTATCCCTAATGACGACTTGCCAACGCTGATAAAACCAACGGCAGAAGGTAATTTCATTACAAGGATTCTGAGACTGGAAACACATGCTGTGTGAAGATTTTGTTTGAAGGAGACAGCCTTCCTTCCCACGTCAAAGTACGACATATCCGCCATCCAGTACGACCATTCGTACCGAAGCCCCTCCAGTGTTTCAAGTGTTGCAAGATTGGCCACGTGAAGGATCTCTGCGAGAACAACGTCGTGTGCCCGCGGTGCTCTGAGTCCCATTCAGAAGACGCCTGCAGCACACATGTTCTAAAGTGCCCTAAGTGCAGTGGACCTCACAAGGCATCATCAAAGGATTGCCCGCGCGTGCGGAAGGAATTTGCTATTCTAAAGTGACTGGTGCGGGACAATTCAACGCATCGAGAGGCTGCTGCCGCTGTTCAGTGACGTCGGCATCGACACCGAAAACGTTCACGAAATTCCGCAACTGCAGATAGGTGCACGCCAGCTACCGTCAGAAGGACTGCCGCATCACCGCACTGTGCCACCGAGACAGATACAAGGAAAGCGAACAAAGCGGAGAAGCTCGCCCGTCCTGAAGAATGGCCTGAGCTACCGAGGGCACAACTCCCTGCTAAGTTACCTCAAAACGCGCCGATCTCCATGGCTTCGGCAACTATTGAAGCGACGCTGGATGATGATCTCCAGGTTATCAACATTCTGCGGTCGCCCATGAATGCCATTCGCGTTATACTTAACATGAAGTCTTCGTCTGCGCAAAGCGCGCTACAGGTGCTGGACACTGAGTCCAGTGCGTGGAGCTCTTGGTTAAAGTCATGGCTCTCCAGAAGCCGTCGTTTCGTGACGAAGTCCGGAACGCGTCGATATTTCAGTGGAACGCTAGACGACTGAAGTCACGCATGTCGGACTTTCGGCAGTTTGTGTTCACGAATAAGTTCCCAGTTATCGTCATCTGCGAGCCCCTATCAGATAACATCAGACTGTCCGGGTATGAGTGTTTCATGTCCGCCCCCCACGGAGAATGCAGCAAGATCATCGTATTCATGCGACGTGATCTTACGTATGTTCATCATCCACTGTCACTTGACCAAAAAAGCCAATACGTATGTCTGACAGTGAAGAAAGGCAAGCTCAATTTCACATTAATTGGAGCCTCCATATCGCCCTCAAGTCGGTTGGACTGCGAGAGATTACGGCGAATCACGACGGCGACTCCGCAGCCTTTAGTGATTACTGGAGATTTTAATGCCCACCACCATCTCTGGGGAAGTTCTAAGATAAACTCGAGAGGCAGAAAATTAGTGTCATTTGCCTCCGAACAAGAACTGTGCTTGTTAAATGATGGAAGCCCCACCTTTCTGCGTGGAACTGCATACTGGTAGCTGCCTGGACCTCACCTTTGTTTCACGCTCCTTCACTAGAAAGGTAAGGTGGTTTCCGGATAGTGAAACGCGGGGAAGTGACCACCTACCCACTTCTTTTAGGGTTGAAGGGTTGACGTACTCCAGGTTAGCCGGCGTCACACAATGTATCGACTGGTAAATGTTCAAGTCAATTGTTGAAGATGGCGGTCGTGAAGACTTGTCCTCTAGCCTAGAGGACATTATAAAGGGTACCCTAGAGGCTGCGAAAAATTCGCTTCGGAGAACGGATATACGCACCGAATACGACATTGAGCTAGAGAAGCTTCGTGAAATTCGTCGTCGTGCAGAGCGAAGATACAGGCGCACGAAGTCTGTAAATGACTTGAGGTTGGCCAGAAGAACTCGAAAGAAAATTCAGCGTTGCATGGACCAACTTGCATCTCAAAGATGGAAGTCATTCTGCGAATCTTTGGATCCACGAAAACCTTTGTCTCACATATGGAGAACTGTTCGTCGTCTCCGTGGAACCCCTCAGCAGCGCCATCCTTTTAAGTCTTTGGCCCTTCACCAACAATGCAGCGAGATTGACGTAGCGGAAGCTTTCTGCAGGAGGATTGCTGGCGAAACTAGCTCCGCTGGAACATCGATGCTCCACCACTCACCGATTTCACGCGACCCCCGGATGGATAATCCTTCCTCCATGGACGAGCTCGAAGCTGCACTGGCCTTGTGCAAGCGTTCATCTTCATCAGAACCCGACTGTATAACTTACCGTGCCCTATGTAATCTTGGCGAAGAGGATCGGAAAGTGCTCCTGCTCTTGATCAACAGCTCCTGGCAGACAGGTATGGTTCCCCAGGAATGGAAGACCAGTCGCCTAATTCCACTGCTTAAGCCTGGCATGTCGCCTGTAGACATTGCATCATACCGACCAATTGCTCTTGCCAATTGCATCGGAAAACTAATGGAGAGGATGGTTCTAGCATGGCTAGAATGGTACCTCGAACATTACCAGGTATATCCAGATGCGGCGACCGGTTTCAGGCGTGGCCGTTCTTCCATAGACAACGTCATCGACTTGGTGACGTACGTCGAGCACCAGAAGTCCTGCAAACGATTATCTGCTGCCCTGTTTCTGGATGTTAAAGGAGCGTACGATAACGTAAAGCACGAAGGAATTTTCAACGCGTTAGAGCCAGTAGGACTTGGCGGCAAAGTCTATCTCTGGATAAGTAGCTATCTACATAAGAGATCCTTTTTCATACTTACCGAGGATGGCCCGACCTCCCAGTATTACAGTAACCGTGGGGTGCCTCAGGGAGGAGTACTCAGCCCAACGCTCTTCAGTCTAACACTCATTGGACTCACCGACATCCTGCCAGGCACCGTTAGGCTCTCCATCTATGCCGACGACATTTGCACTTGGACGTCGGCTGTGACGCGACTGCAGCTTCGCGCGCGGCTTCAGAAGTCAGCCACTTTAACATCATCCTACCTTCGAGAACAAGGACTTCATATATCATACGAAAAGTGCGCAGCAGTGGCATTTACCAGGAAATCAATGTCTCCATACGTGATATCCGTCAATAGACAACGGATCTCGTACAGCACGAGTCACAGATTTTTGGTGGTGGTCATTGAAAAAAATCTCTCCTGGACCCCTCATGTGAATTATTTGAAAGAACGCCTGACAGGAATTTGCCATATTTTTAAGTTCCTTGCAGGAAAGACCTGGGGAGTGCCAATACACTCTATGATGTAATTGTACAAGGGTCCTCTTTATTGGATTCCTGCGGTACAGCCTACCGGTCATGTCCAACACCTGCAGAACTAACCTGATTATAATCCAAAGCATCCAAGCCCAAGCCCTCAAGATATGTCTTGCTCTACAGCGGAGTGCGTCAACGACTGAAGTTATTGCAATTGCTCAAGATTCCACTATTAGAACGTACATTAGCATTGAAACAATGCGTGTGCACATAAGACACTTTGCCCGAATTCCTACCCACCACCTAGCAAGTTTCCCAGTAGATAGGTCCCAAACGACATTCAGTGCAACTGTCCTCGCGCATGGCGCCTCTTTCAGGTCAGGTTACACACCTGCGGCAAGGCCTTGCATTCCTCCATGGTGTATGCGCCATACTCAAGTGAACCTTGCAATCCCAGTACTTCAGAAAAAGTCGGACTTGCCATCATCAGCGCTCAAGCAACTAACTTTACTTCTCTTGTACGAGAAACACAACGACTGCACACACGGCTACACTGATGGATTAACTTCATCAACCAGTTCCGGTGGCGCTGTAGTTATACTAGCAATGAGAATAACCAAGCGGTTCAAGACTTCCCATGTCACTACGTCTACAGATGCAGAGCTCGCGGCTCTCCGCGACGCGCTTCAAGTGATAAATGCTGAAGTCCTAGAAAATGGGCAGTCTTCTGCAATTCAAGGCCGGCCTTGCAATGTGTGCATTCGTTTCTCCGGCATGGAACTCATGATCAGCTCACGTGCAAAATCGCGGAACTTCTCCATCACTTAAGAGAAAAAGGCCATGATATCTCTTTTCAGTGGATACCATGCAGGTCATGGTGGTATCATTGGAAATGTTGACGCCGATAAGGTAGCTCGGACGTCAAACCAAGAAGACCGCTGCGTCCCCATTCCTCTCTCAAGGACCGACGCCGTGAGACAACTTGGTATTCTAGCACGCACGATCTTCTTAGCAGAGTGGAATACCCTACATATAAGGCGCACAAGACTGCACAGACTAAACCCGTCACTTCAACTCCGAGCTCCAGCTGGTCTGCACCAACGTGAAGCGTCTCTTCTGTGTCGGTTATGGCTTGGAGTTGCCTTCACGAATGCCTACTCAGCACTAATTGGAATGGCTGACAGTCCTGCATGTGATGTTTGCGGATGCGAGGAGAACATTGACAACTTATTGTGCTATTGTCCTCAGTTTCAAGCACAAAGACGATCTTTGTCCAACACATTAAGGAAATTAGATGATCGTCCTCTGAGTGAACAGACAATACTAGAGCACCGTCCTGACCGATCATCGGCTCAGGAGGCAGTGAAGGCACTTTTGTGTTTTCTCAGAACTTCTGGTTTGCGCGAGCGGCTTTAACTCAAGTGCTGTCCGTACATGTATCCGCACCTTCTCTCTCCCTTCTCTCTCTTCCCCTTCTTCCATCCCCCAGCGTAGGGTAGCCAACCAGTCTATTGACTGGTTAACATCCCTGACTTCCTATATTCCTCTCTCTCTCTCTTTGAAGTTCCGCTCGCAAACATGCCGCAATAGCACGGCAGAATCCTTTGTCGTTTGCAAAAACGAAAAAAGTGTTACTTCGGCGCGAGAAATGCCGGTACTTTATCTAACATGACATTTGCTTACTCTGGTTGAAGCGCCAGCGTTTCGAACACGGATTTGGAGCGAGTGCTCTCCGCCGGATGACGGCGCTCTGTGGCCGAGCTTTTGGACCTCTCTGTGATCTGCATTGGAATTAAGCATAAGACTCTGCGTGTATGATCGTTAATTTAGAACACGCATAGTTTTCCCGCGGTAACGCCGATGTCAGTACTGTCACCATTGGCTGCTGAACGAAACGGTTGCTTACATTGCTGTATCGAAAGGGCCACTGCTTGTTGCTCATTTGGGACGAGAGGCAAAGAGTGCATCTCGGAAGTTAAATAATGACTCCGCATTACAATGCGTACAAATATCCCCACGTGCATAGTCACATTTAATGTTGGGATGCGCCGGCAAGCGCGATTTGCAGCCTTGAAGGAGGATGGCTGATTTCAAATTCGTTTGGGGAAATCTGAGTTATAGAAAAAGGTTTCTTCATCCTAATGGCTCAAGCTTTAGGTCAGGTCCACCGATAGCGGACGCATGAAGTCAGCGACTGTGCTAGGTCTATCCTCGGCTGAACGCGATCCACAACGGTTCAAATTGAGTGTGTGGCTGACGAAGGCTAAGTTCGTGCAGGCAACAACGCAACCACACTTGCGCTAACCATCACAAATCGCGTCCACACTGAAGGTAACTCCGCGAGACAGCACTTCTCCTAGTCGACTCATAGCCGACTCCTCGACGCAGTCGTCGCGGTCGTCTGCCATTAACTCCCAGCATGATCTGCGTATTCCACCATTTACGCCATAACACAATGTGACTACTAAGTGACGAGCAGGCAACGTTGGTGGTTCAATGCAGTTAACGAAAGAAATCTGCGAACCCCTCAAGCCTGCTGTTTAGAAGAAATGACGGAAGTCGAGTTGGCTTCTGTAGAACTTTCGTCGAGAAATGACGGATGCCAACTTCATTGGAATCCGTCGAGCTCAACAATATCGCCGGAGTTCCCCTTTAGGGAAAGTTGGCGTTGCTATACTTTGCAGTTGCAATATGTGTCACTCATTCTTGTGTTAAAGCGAACGCCTTAAGTGGCTCGTTGTAATGGCTCATACCAAAAAACGAAGTGTCTAGTCGAGTGGCACAAAAATCATCACCTCAGCAATGGCTCATACCCCCGTAAGCAAGCAAAGATGCAATGGCTCATACCCCCTTAAGGCAGAGGCTACAAGCGCTCAGCAAATTGAAGCGAACAGTGCATATATTCATTGAAATCACCCATACAACACAGAACAGCATGCGTTTCAATAAAGAGCAAGCTCAAAACAAGCATCCGAGCAAATAATAAAGCATTGTATACTCCCCTCGGAAGTACGCTGCGGCCGAGGATGCTCGCCAAGCGAGAAACGAGGTGTGACGTGCGAAGCGGCGGGAGCAAGGCGTTCGACCGCGAGGGCCGCTTTCCCTAGTTGAGAGGATGCAACGCAAAGTCGGAGAAACGTCGTTGGCGCGAGTATGACCTCGCTACACGAGCATATGAAGCCGCAGCTAAGCGTCGAAAACGAGCCAAAGAAGCCGAACTTCGGAAGCAGCCACGCGACGATGCGAGACGGCAACGTAGAGAGGAGGCCGAAGCTCGCAGACGACGGTTTGCCGCACGTAACGAGCCGCAGTGCGGCTCGTTACGCGTTACAAGAAGTCTCACCCCTCGGATAGCATTACTTAATGCCTTACCAAGTGTGCAGCAGGGTCGGTATAAGGTAAAGCTATTCCGTTCTGTTTCTATTCCAAAATGGCCGACACCGCTCGCTCATTGGTCTAATTGTTTGAGGTCGCGCCCATTTTCTCTGCCTGTCAAGCGACGTCAGGAATGCTCAAAAACTGCCACATCAAAGTGACGTTTACGCACTCATTATGCTAAATTATGCCGAACAAGCCCGCCAAATTCGTGGAATAACCGGCGAGTGCCCCGTTCCGTTTGGAATAGAAAAAAAAATGGCGGCCTTCTTGATTGCGTTGGCGGCGGCGGCTCGTCAGCCCGAGCGCGGGAGGAGGGAGCCCGAGGATGCGTTTGACATGCCAAACGATCTGTTTCGGCGGCACTTTCACCTGAAGAAAGAACCTCTGCCGTGGCTGTGCGACGAAGTGGCGGAGGAACTCGGAGGCGTGAGAACTTCAGCGCTGTCGGTGGAGCGACAAGTGTTGTGCGCGTTGCGATTCTTCGCAACGGGCAGCTTTCAAGCCTCGGTAGGGAGCGAGGAGACGATCGGCGTGACCCAGCCTGCGGTCAGCAAGTGTGTGCGACGCGCGGCGGAGGCAATCGTCCACGCCGGGGCCCGCAACAAGTGGGTACATTTCCCGAGGACGTCGGAGGAGAAGTCGGCCGTGAAGGAAGGGTTCCTTCGACGCGGCTCCATTCCCGGCCTCATCGGATGTGTGGACGGCAGCCTTATAGCCATCATCGCACCGAAGGGCAAGCAGAAGGCGGCATTCATGTGCCGCAAAGGCTACTACGCCCTCAACACAATGTTCGTAAGTATCTTAATTTTTGTCTAATTTACCCGTCACAGCAACGCGTGGCTTATGCTGCGCGCGCTCTCGTCAGATCTGCAACGCAGGCATGCGGATCCTCGCTTTCGACGCTCTGCGACCGGGGTCAGACCACGACGCCCATGTCTGGAGAACTACGTGGTGGCGTCGTCGGTTCCTGGAGGGGCATATTGCCAAGGCCGGCGAACACCTCCTCGGCAAGCAGCGGGAAAATTTTGTACAGTTGCAATTCTGGCAGCATGCAGCAAAGCGTGCTCGCGCCGTAAGAGAATATTGAAGCCCGAACCCCTTATGTTATAGTCATTAAGTAGATGTAGAAATTTTCCAATGGTATCTGCACGAAAGTGACAACAAACCTGCGCTGTATAAACTAATTTTTAATGTGAGTGTACAGTGCACGCGCTGTCACGTTCTTTTTTACACTGATAGTCATTTGTGAATGAGGACTACACAAAGAGCTGCCTTGCTGCAAATACGGATGCTACTATGTCCCAGCTATTGCTATCTGTGATCACAACTGCGTCAGGTGCTCAGCCTGTATATTGCTTTATTGCAGCCTTTCTGTATAGGTGCACTTTACATGACCGATGCTTCGCCTACTAAACTTTGTGCAGATTTCATACCGTTTTTATGATCCTGCAGGTGACAGCGGCTACCCCCTGGAACCATGGCTCCTGACCCCGGTCACAGACCACCCTCCCATACACACTGCAGAAGGCAGGTACAACACTGCACATGCTGCCATGAGGTCCGTAGTGGAGCGGTGCATTGGGCTTCTGAAGAGCCGCTTCCGCTGCCTTCAGCGGTACCGCGCCCTCCACTACGAACCAGACCGTGCTGCCAACATCGTTGCAGCATGTGTAGTGTTGCACAACTTGTGTCTTGACGAAGGTGGCGTGTTGGATGATGTTGGTGATGACAGCAGAGGCAGCAGTAGTGACAATGAAAGCGGCAACCCCTCCCCACAGAGAGTTCCCCGAGCGAGGGCAGCACGCTTAATGTACTTGAAAGGCTGTGCTGCCCGGGATAATGTTATTAGCTCCTTCGGCACGACACGGCAGCAGCATCAGCACTACCTGAAAAGGGTGCGAAGGCGGCTGCGTCGACAGCAGCAATAAACACGTGCCTGACACTGCAGGCAGATGTTTATTACTGCTGTCTACACACCTAATAGAGAGCAGGAAGCAATGTGAAGGAATGTGTGCAATTAGTGGATAGCGTGCTGTTCTTTTATCGAATCTGCTCAATCATAACCAGCGTTTTCACGTGTCCTCTGCCAGTGAGTTGTCACTACCGGAGATGATTGCATCATTCCACTGTGACACTACATGAGAGCCTTTCATTTAGTACCTGTGGATAGAACACTTTGTGTTCATCAATAGAATGTTGTAGCTACTTCTCTGGGCAGCTGGGGTTTGCCAAATGATTTGCTGCTGCTGCTGTTGTTTCTGTCATCACCTACACTGTCACCGCCATTTGCACTTTGCATAGGAGGATATTGGTCTTCGTCTCCTCGCTTCCTATTTGGGCTGCTGCCAAGCACAACACTTCTCGCTCCACCATGTGTACTGTTCTCACGCACCTTGTAGGCCCTGCGCTGTTTTGCCACACAGCCACCGCACAGTTCCTTGACATGAAGCCAAGTTATGCCGAAAACGATCACCTGGCATGTCAAGCGCGTTATTCTCCCTTGAGAAAGTGTACATATGTAAATAGATCTGAAATTGAAGGAACACAAATTGTAAATATTCATTTGAAGTGCCACTTGCATTGTTTAAAATCGTTTATTTATATCTGCATTGTAAATAAAACCATGTGATCCATCTTAAATGCCATTTTTCATCAAAGCAAATGACAGACAAGTACATAGAGCATGGCTTCATGGCGCCAAAATAGCCGTGTGATGTTCACTACATGAGACCCAGTACACTACCAATGGGCCGTTGGCAGATGTTAAATTGCATAAATACGACACGAGCATAATGATGTTTTTTTTGAACTTGCGGCCAACCATTTATCTTCATCCAGCAACTTAACAGCAAGAAAGATGTCTATTATGTAGTTGGCATGTTTGTAACACGAAATAGTTTCTTTTCAATGACTAGTGCCGTAATAAGATCACGATATAATACAGCCATCACATGCTTTTAAGGAACGACAAGTGAGAAAATGCTTGGCACTTCAACGGTATTTCATATAACAGCTCAGCCTGGCAGCGAATGTCAAAATAGTGGCCACATCGATGGCTCCATTACGTATGTCACAAACTGTGCTCAACTACAATGGGGACTAGATTGTATTGCTATCATAGGTAAGGACACCTGAAATATCACAATAACTATCCCAACAGGCGCTTGGTGTTAACAAAAATTCCAGTTCGGCCACTTTGCATTGCATAGGCACGAATGGTTTGACATTGCAAACATGACATACATATGGCATGAAAATTCATTTCCAGTTATCACAGCATTGTAGTTAAGTGGCCCTGTATGTGTGCAAGACTATGTCGCAGTTGCCGTAAAAGTGATTGCATAGTGTATCTTCCTTGGAAGAACGGTGCACATTGAAACATATCAGTAACAGCAAAACAAAAGTGAACAACAGCTAACGAAAATATGGCAAGAATTCTACATATAAGTTATAACGTCTCACTTGGACAAATAAAAATACACACTAGAAGAAATGAACTTGCGGAAAAAATGCGATTAGGAACAGAAATGCGAAAATATGGAAAAAATTCTACATATAAGTTATATAACGCCTCCTTTGGGCAAACTTGTACTGCAAATGAAAATACACATAAAAGAAATTACCTTGCAAAAAAATATGATTAGGGACAGAAATGTACGGAAAAGTCATATCATCCTTTAGTGCTACATAAAAAAACATGCATTCGTGTTTCAAGTGAAATCACAGCACTATCAGTTTTCACTGCCATGGTCACGCATGACCTGCACATCAGTTCACAAGGCTGGCTACAACTCAGCACAACAGCTTGCGAGGACGTATGAGCACCACCACCAAATGCTGCAGCGGTGATTTGAACAGCAAGATACGCAATACTTGTAGCTACTAGCACTAAAGGATGATATGGGGGAAACAAGCAAAAAAAAACTGTTCCTCATAGCTGAGGCGGCTCGCGGAGGTGAGCCAGGGTAGCCTGGAGCAGGCACAGCGTGGTGGCGATGAGGCCAGTCGCCTCTCGCGAACCACGCATCTCAGCTGCCAGCTGCTGCAGGACCTGCCGGGTCGCCCTCAGCTCCTCCACCAGCTGCTGGTGATGCTGCGAAACAAATTCACTTAGTTCAGCTACAGGTTATGCAATCTAAATGCTTGATTTGCACTGTTTGCAAGTGTTGCAGTTTCAGCGAGGTTACTCTTGAGAGCAGCGAGATCATTTACATATGACATGACAAATGGCCTTGCAAACTTGTATGGTCTGTTATGTTAAAGACATGTGAAACGTAGCACATCCTACCAAGCTGCCTCTGCCTGTCAGAAGACAGTACTGGTGACTAGTTGAATTGTTAAACAAAAGATGATCATGCTGTGATGATACATGCAACCATGAAAATGTTTTGTAAGTTGCTATGTGTTATAGAACACCTCAAAGGAGATGTATAAACGTGCATGAGCCAATGAGCCAAATGACTACAGATGCCTCTCATGTGTAATATGGTTGTCATGTACATTACGATGTGCACTAATCACCTCTTCGAAAAAATGACCTGGCCAAGTTGTACGCACCTGCCTATTTTGCTGCAGCAACAGCTGGTGGAAGTTGGCGGCCTCCGCATTTGCTTCCTCAGCGAGCTGCCCCTGCGGCGCATACTCGGCGGCTGCTCTGCAGGCCGCATCCTCCAGTGGCTGTTGGCGGGGTGGCCTGCGGGGCTGCTGCCGAGCTGATGGTCCTTAAAAATAAAATCCGTAAACAGGATAAAAAAATTTTTGCTCCGTCCTGCGTAGAGATTTTACTGGTTCATTATCAGCTGGAAGCCCAGAAACATAATTCCAGCAACACACCATTCACAAAATGAACAGTAAATTTGCATAAACAGAAAGGCACTACACCATCATAAAATACTACACTGATAGTACTTTCAGCTTGTACGCTACACAAGCTGCATTACAAATGGTGTTAACAGTCAAACAGATTATTGTGCCATTTTGCAGTGACATTTAGGCAGGCACTTTTTCTTTGCCATGTAAATAATATAAATATACAATTTCTGTTTGAAAGATCTTAACAGATACTGCTTTGTTGCTTTGAGTGATGTGTTCGCATTGCAATAGCTGCTGAAGTGCCTTACGTGCAGTGCCACTTGTCCCCGGCTCCATCCCGACGGAAACGTGGGCAGCTCCTGGTGGGGTAGGGGGCACTTCGGCATCATGTGCAGGCTCCTCCTCACCGGAGGTGTCCTGCTGGAATAAAGTACAGGACATAATGTGATTATGTTCCATCAACTGGTTGCAATATCTATTTCACGTATAGTTCTAAATAAGAAAATTCTTAATCCAGCATGTGAGATACTAGTGACTTAGAGCTTTGAGAACTCGTTGCTAATGCTTTACGGATTAACGAGCTATGAAATCCATCACAAGGTGTTTCTTAACAGCATTGCTTTAACAGCAGTGGGGCAGCATTTCCATTCGTGAAAAGTACGGATATCATGTGCTGGCATGTGTGTTGAATTGTAAGAAAACACACACAAGCACACAACGGCAAAATATTCACCACGGTGTAACTACCCGACATCGGTACACATAGCAACGAACATTGCTACACAGCTCGGCGTCGTCCGCGAAGAAGGCCACCGGAGCGAAATCTGGGCCGGTTCTGCCAAGCACGTCGAGCACGCGGCCCTCCAGGCCGCCCAGCTTCCCGCCCCCCGTCTTCCTGCAAATGCATGAACACCGTGAGCTTATACGTTCCGAAGATGTTGCTAGCCGCGGGCTCACCTCTTCTCGGCGCCCACCTGCGCCGCGATTTTCCGGCAGTCATAGCATAGCCGGGCCCCATAGGAGCCCCATCGCCGGGCTGCTTTGACTGCCGGACCGATCGCGTTCAGCGCCGCGGCAATCTCCTCCCACAGGGCTTTTTTTTTGAGCAGCACTCATACTTGGCGAGAGGCTTGTGGCGCCTCTCGCCAAGTATGGATGCTGCTCGATGAATTCAACCAACATAGTGGCCTGCGCGGCCCAAACTCGCGCGCTTTTCGGTGGAGCCGTCATTTCTTCTTCGCTCTAAATTTTCGCCGGACCGCAGCGAATTATTAATTAAAACTTCTTTCTGGGCGAGTTGGTGCATACTTGACATAAAAACTGTTTACAGCGCAAACACATGCAACCACAAAGTATAAGGGAGTGATACAAATGGCACCGCTAGGGAAAGCAGCTCACCGCCTACCTTGGAGAGACCCGTTTCAGAAGCGCCAACCGGAACTTCAGCTGTGGCTGCTGCGAAGCAGCCGCCTCTGCCACCAGTGACCGGCTGTGAGCCGGAAGAGACTTCGCCAGCCGCCAGAGGTTTCTCAGAAGCATCGGGACCTCAGCGTAGGGTACAGCCATCAAGGAATAGACGACCTCCAGACCGCTATGGACACTAAGTACAGAAAGACACGTTTTGCAGTGAGCAGCGCTTGTGTCCTGTCCCTTATACTTTGTGGTTGCATGTGTTTGCGCTGTAAACAGTTTTTATGTCACGCAGCGAATTAATACCAGCAAATCGTACCGTTTCAGATATCCCTATGCCGTTAAAACATAACGGTTACATTCATTTAATGCGTTGTTATTTTATCACGCCATAAGTGTTACGTTAAGTTTAACACAAGTGAATAACAAAAAAAAAGCCTTTTCTCGTGCAAGTTATATCCAGCAGAAGTATCTGTACCGCCCGCACGGGGAAATGTATCACTGCGCAGCAGTGTGTGGCAGAGAAAAAAAAATTAGCCTCTGTCACAGACCCCCTTCGATTTAAATCAGGACCTACATTCGGAGATAGTTGCGATCGTTTATAGAAAACGTTTACTTACCAGCTATATGTTGAGATGCCTTCCAACCTTCATCGATTCTTCCGTATCCTATGCGAATAAAAGCAAAAGTGAACACCATGCGATCACCGCAGATGTTCAGATGCTACTGCTCAGTCATTAAGCTTAAGAAAGAATGATGTGTTTACTCACAGAGCACTACGCTTTCACAGTCTTCATGATGTTCACAGCTTCCAAAATTCTTCTGGGGCGAAAGTACATCTCGTACGCCGAGATTTCATCTAATTAGGCAGCGTTACGGGCAAAAATACACCAAGTGCGGCCCACAGAACCAATCAGCTGTTTCCACGTAGCTGCCATCTTACGTGTGCATAGCGAAACGGATTGGATGCGGAATTGGCGCATGTGTGGCTATGACTCGAAAAATTAAAATATTTGTGTTTACTTTCAAGCGCGTTTCAAGTTATCTTGCGTCAAAAGATTACAAAATAATTTTACTCTCAGCGACATACAATTGTTCTTTTATTAGGCGTTAATATCTAAATGTTAGCTGCTATACGGTTCCTTTGCAAGTAAAAAACAAGCAAAGCATGCTTCCGGCCACGACGGAGGCTGCTGATTGGCTAGATTGAAAAACGTCGCACGTTCCCGCCCCCGTACGCAGAAACAGTCGCGTCATTTTGACGTCCGGAGTTTGGAATACTTTTTGTTTGGAATAGACATACGTTATCGCGCCCCTTCGTATTTACGTGTTACAGGAGTGTAACATGCTGCTGAATTCGTTTTTAAACAAATGCGTTCTCAGTGTTTCAGGTCACAAGTATACAGGCAACCGCCCAAAATGCGATTTCAACTTATGAGCACACCTATGAAGTTCATTGACTGTACGGGGGTATAACAATTTGAAAATCGAAGTCGGTATTTTTCATTAATTCGCAATATTCAACGTGCCATGAAAGTTTTGAATGGTGGTACAGTTTATTGCCAATAATGGTCTGACAGTTCAGCACGATATAAGTTTATTAAGGTAGTACGGTAAATATAACCTTAAAGGCCAAAGGTTTTCATCCAGATTGCTTATTAAAATACAAGACGCAAAGTCTACACTGAAACAATGCGTGCGCTTAGTTGGATATTACTTTCTTTAAAAAAAAATGAATGAACAACGACAAAAATCGCGTGGCAAAGCCACATTTCAGTCCGCGAACAGGCTGTGATTTTGGCAATTTACACAGTTTGAAACAATAGTCATACTTACGTTTATATTACTTATGTTATGTACTGCTTATATTGCTGATTATTTTTCCATCCAGCACTAATTAGGCGATGCACGTATAATGGCACGACGAGGCATAGCAGACCAAACCATGTTTCAAGGTTTTCACTGCTGTCGTGGTAAAATCATGGCCGCTATCTTGTACGCGTTCGAAAGCCGACGTTCGATTTCGCCTCAAGCGATTGGACTAGATTGGCCGAGGCCGCGACATCGGCGCAGCCTGGACAATCGCGCGAGGCGAAATCGAACGTCGGCTTTTCGAACGTGCACAAGATAGCGGCCCATGTTTTAAGTTAAACGCTATCAAAGTTTGTAATTTGAACGCGAAGGAGCGTCGTAAACAAGTGCAGATGTTTGCCTTCTTGCGGTCTTTGATACATATTCTATGACGTTCTAAGTAAGAAAAAAATTGGTATCTAGTTCGTATATGTCTATTTACCTGACTCCGCAAAGTGTCATGTGAAAATGTAAGATATGAGAAAGCAAAAAAAGAAGCAAGAAAGAAAAGAAAAGAAAGACTGGAAAATCGGCCGGCAACTTGTACCAGACGCCTCAAAATCACTTTAGCGAACGTTTTTGTAGCGAAAGCTTTATGCATGCGTTCCTTGCTTTAAAGTGGCTTAGGCTTTCACATTTTGGAGCTTAAAAAAAAAGAATTACCGTGATGATCAAGAGTAAATCTGCATAAAGGAAAGCATTACTAATGTATTCTTGCTGCGTTTGAACATCATCACAAAAACACAGAAAAGAAAAGGAATGAAAAGAAAGGAAAATCTAACGTATTCCACTTTTTCTGGTCTTCATAGAAACTTGGGGCAATGTTTGCCTCGCGAAGACATTCTCATTTCTCTTTCTGACCAGCCCGCTCCTCCTAACCACCTGCGTAATATTCTTTTACTATTTATTATAAGGCGTTGTAAGTTCTTTTTCTTCTGAATTTTCATTTTCCTATTTTTCTTCCCGTTGATAACGCAGCTGCATGGTCGTTGTTTCTTCGCTGGCCGTCTGTAGGAACGAAACATGTGGTCCCAATGTAGCGTGTATTGGTTGTCTGGAAGCGACCGAACCTGTAACTCAGCCCCTTGAATTGTGCCCGCATTGTCTTTGCTTTACCCGTTTCAATAAACAGAACATCTAGCACAGCAGTAACTTTGTGCGTTTAGGAACAATTGTCAAGTTTCGTATAAGCAACGCGCGAGTTACCATTGCGGCCGACATTTAAGTTAACACTTTTTATGACCTATTTTGCTTTCTGAACGCATGAGCGAGTGTCTGATTCTGTACGTCGCGTTCGATCTTGAAATAGTGGTGCATTCATCAACCTAGCCACTTCACGCGGTTGTTGCGAAAAGAGGACCGATGTGGTGGAAAAGCAAATTATGCAGTTGAACGAGTTAGAGCCGTTTGTCATTGTTAGGAACGAGGATATTGTTCAAAGGGCTGTCAAAACTTGTAATAGTTTTAGGAGTTGACGAAGTTGATCAATATTTGTCTGTCTTTATGTTTCGTCTGTCCCTTCTCGTTGGTGCAGAAATTTAGCTAAAAATGGCTACGAGCGAAGCACTGCATGTTCGCAAAACTGCGTTGATTGTTATTCCTTTCTCTCTGGGGAACGAGCGAGGTAGAAGACAGATTTCTGGGCAGAGCTTATCGGGGAGAACGATCCGTAGTATGCATGTCTTTTGAATGTGCCTCCGCTACTTTCTCCGTGATAACGTTGTAGATCACATGTGCGTTGAAGCGCTATAAGGGCAAGTAATGTGTGGCCCTCCGTACTGAAGCACGTTTGACCGTGACGCCGTTTCCTTTTTTTTTTTGCGCCTTGAGCTTCGATCTGTTTTTCGCACGCCCAAAGGGTTCTCTACTTAAACTTGTAATTGTTATCCATGAAGATAAATTATGTAAGTTTGCACCGACAAGCGTGTCTAAGGTGACTTTCGCGCAAATCGCGAAATCCGGTGCACAATACTAAAGTTACGACGAAGCTTTAAAAGCATTATGTGAGGATTTATAGGGACCCGTTAGGGAGCCGTTGTTTCGCAATGATAGGGCATCGGTTCTGTTAAAGTGGCCAAAATAGTGAGCGACAACTTGTTTCCTCCCCTCCGTAAACAAATGCAACTAATTTGTGAGTTCTTTCAGAACAGGATTACGTAATGAAAATAATACTTTGCTGTTCTTCCAATGATTTGTCATTTAGTCACATTATTTTGTTAAATAATGTAATTAAATTATCCTGCTTATTGGCACCTGTGGATGCACTTCCGATTTATTTCTTACTCTACTTCCATGAATTGAATACTGTGTATACCCTGCCGCCACGGTGTTTCTCTGTGTATCGGATCTGCGCATTTCGCTGCCATGTACATACGTTGCTTACTCAACAATCTGCGTACTGCTCTTGACTTCAAGTTCAAGCACTGCAAAGTCTTATTGCAATTTTTCTGCAGTGCGCTAGGCATGCAGCGATCTGTTTTGTTCGCCGTGATCACTACAGTATTACATGCTTCTAGCGCTGAAGCATTCTCATCTACAAGAGGACTTCGCAGCCTTGCAAGCGTAGAAAATTAGCAAATTAGGCATGTGTTGTCATTAGTTACGGCACGCGCTTAGAAAACAAGGTGTTGTCTTAGAACTGCGGTCAAAAACTACGTGGAAGGCCGATGTGCACCCTCGAGCAAGAAAGAGCACACGGACCAGAATCCCCGCAGAAATTTTCTTCGCATCTCAGAGGCACAGACTTAAGTTGCTGAGTGCGCTGGCAATTCCGCAGTGCTCCGTTTGGACTGCACCACCAGTCCACCATTTTTTTTCAATTCAATTCAATTTTTATTTCCAGAAATACAAAGTGTTCTGGTGGATACCATAGGCTAAAAGCTGTTGGAAAACAGCTTGACTAGGCCGATGGTCCATTACAAGGCATACATGGTGGTTGCATCAAAATTGTAACATTGTTAGACACTCAGAATAAATAAATTACATAAATGCACAATAGCAAGACCGAAAATAATATAAAGACTAAGAGAAAAAAAAACATAATTAATACATAATTGATACATCAGAAAAAATGGAAGTATGTGTGTAAGGGTTAATAATAAGACTAATACAAGTCGCTCTGTTATAGAGAGTAGATAGTACAGACTAAAAAGAAAAAAACACCCATTCGATACACCAGAAGATAGAATTACATGTGTATGGGTTACAATATCAGTAACGCGTACAGTTGCCTCTGAAAGAACGATAAACAATCACTGATCACATGTTTACAAAATGCATTCGCAGTTCCTTCGATGAAGAGGTATATGTACCTTTATAGTTATTTAATATATGTGGTAGATTATGTTTTAATGACTGTAGGCTATATTTATTTCGAAACCACGGGACATACCATGTATCACTATTTCTCGTATTGGAAGAATTGAATTTTGGTGTCAAAGATGCAGTAGACACTAGGAAATTTTTGAAGGCAGTATTTGAGAAATAAAATGAATTTAGAAGGCGAAACGTGTAGAAATATTCTATTTTTATAATTTTATGCTTTAGGAACGCTGGCCGCGTTGTTTCCAGATAACCCATGTTGTCAATGTGCCGAATCATTTTCTTTTGCAAAGAAAGGATTTTCATGATGTTTGTCTTTCCTGTAGTCGCCCACACTAAGCTACAGTAATTTAAATGGGAAAAAAATAAGGCATAATAAATGTTCAGTTTTGCTTTGGTTGGAAGAAGACGCCGACATCGAGACACAACGCCTATGATAGCAGACATTTTTGTGCAGATATTTTCAACATGTTTATCCCAAGTAAGGTGCGAGGAAAAAGTGACGCCTAATATTTTATGTTCATCGACAATTTGCAGTTCTTTACCCGCACACACTAAGGTTTGATTACTAGTAATAACTTTATTTTTTGCGCGAAATAACATTACTTTTGTTTTCGTAGGGTTTATTTTTAGGCAATTAGCGACTGACCATTCAGATAGCTTATTGAGTAGAAAGTTACATTTTTCTATTAATTCTTGTGAATTCGGACCAGAAATGAGAAGATTAGTGTCATCGGCATACACGATAAATTTTACAGTTGTATCAATATTAGTAATGTCGTTAATATAAAGGTTAAAAAGTATAGGACCTAGTACGCTCCCTTGTGGCACGCCATTTACTAAAGGAACAAAACTTGACTTTTCGTGTTTTATACATACTGATTGTTTTCGATTAGTAAGGTAAGACTCAAATAATGCTAAAGGAATACCTCTAATGCCATTCTGTGATAATTTCCATAGCAAAATTTTATGATTTATACAATCGAATGCCTTACTGAAATCAATGAATAGTGCCAATGTGAAGAGATTTCTTTCTATGTTTTTTAGTACATGCTCCTTGAGTGTGAGCAAAGCAGTTACTGTTGACCTACCTTTACGAAAGCCGAACAGAGCACCAGATAGAATGTTTTGTCTGTCGAAAAAGTTTGATAAGCGAGAAAAAATAAACCATTCCGAGTTGTATCCACAGAGGGAGAAGAAAGTTGACTTCGTTGCCCAATCCTTGGTCTATATACGTTCGCTCGGGGGAGTACAGCCTTTGTGAAAAGTGCAGACGGGTTACTCCGCGCCTTCAACGTATGCCTGTGTGCTTCGGCTGCGTGGGGCGCTTACCGTGGCGCTTCTGACACTCCAGACCTGTGGAAAGTTAGTACGAGAGTTGACGCCACTCCCCAGGGCAATGGAACTTCTGGGATACCCCAGATACTCCCTTAAACAGGCGGCAATCAGTCACCTGGAGGTGCGTTGTAATCAATGAGGCTGAGGACATGCGCTAGTGAAATTTAGCGAAATTTGTGTTGCATTAATGTAGGCCATTGACTTACTGCGTGAGGTGGATGGTTTCACTCGTGCTCTCGTGTGAATATACCGCGTGTTTCTGTGATCTGGGATTATTAAAAAGTAAAAATAGCATATATATATATATATATATATATATATATATATATATATATATATATATATATATATATATATATATATATATATATATATATATATATATATATATAAATTTGAGGTCTTCAGCTTCAAATCACAGCCAGATAGGAGAACTTGCGCGATGATCGCCAATACAACTGCTATTTAACAGTTTCACTAATTTTTTTATATATAGTGACTTTAGGGGCATACTGTAACTACAGAATTTAAGTCGGCCATTACTCAAAGCCTAAGCTTTTCCTTGAAACATTCTTACTTTGTGCCACTTTCTAGAAATGCGCACTAAAAGAATGTGCCGCAAAAGGAATCAGGCGAACAGTTTTTTCATATCCTGCATATTTACACAGCACGGAAAAATGAAGTTCACTGTTTGACGGAAGCCCGTCTGGTCGGATGGAGCATGGTGAAAAGGTAAACAAAACCCGGGGGCACTACACCGACCAACGCAAAATTTAAAAAAAAAATTACTTTGGTCGGCGTAGGGCCCCCGGGTTTTGTCTACCTTTTCACCAAGTACGGAAAAATTTTAAATGGAAGTGGAATGCGTTTTGCTGCAGATTTCGAGGATTTATTTCTTGAAGACAAACGGTGACAAAGGTCAAAGACAAAGGTCAAAGCTGCAGTATGTCCGAGCACGGAACGTGACCGTCTTCCGAGGACTTATCTAATCCAATAACAGGTTTCGAATCGATGCCATCGAAAGCCCGGGTATTTCGCCCCTGCATGCTCACAACCCAAGAGGTGTTACTTTGTATCAGAAACACCACTAGCGATGTCATTTGTCGTTTTAGTAGGCATCGAGCATGGATTCATGGCAAATTATTTGCAGTTTGCAGGAGCATGGCATGATAAAACGCTTCAAAAATGCAGCAGACGGGAATTATTTTCTTGAAATGGCTGTTACTTTGTTCTCCAATATGCTCATGAGTGTTACGGAGAACCCCCAATGTTTTAGGCAGGAAATGAGGAGGAGGTTCGAATGTTTGCTGCGAGGCTGCGTAAAGGCCAAGATATAGTTCGGCGTTCTCGGCGCGCCAGGCCGCGGCAGGCGAAGTCGGATACGCTGCGCTAGCGACGCCAGGGGTGCAAGAAATTTGCTTCCTCTAGAGTTCGGCGTGCGCGCGCAGCTCGAGGCTGGCGCCATCTGTGCGTCCGGGAGCGCAACTTCGCCGCGGCGAACAGCTGTTTACATGGCGCATGCCCGTCGTTCGGGTAGCGCGCGCGCTTCTCGTTCCGCGCGCTGTTAGTGCGCTAAAATAAAAACTTTTGCGGGATGGCGTTAACTTGTCCTGACAGCCAGAAAAAAAAAACAAGGTTTTACGTGCGAAATCCACTTTCTTTCTGACCTGGGCTTCTTTAACGTGTACCTAAATCTAAGCACACGGGTGTTTTTCGCATTTCGCCCCCATCGAAATGCGGCCGCCGTGCCTGACAGCCAGAACATCGCACTCATATTGCTAGTACTTCGGCTACGTCAAAAACGGAAGCGGACCATGTATGTACATGCGAAAGCTATTCGACAAGCGCCCTCAACTCGGCGACTACCACCAGCTAGTACAGGAGCTGCGAAATGCAGCTTACCTGTGGCGAGACCACACTGCTTTCGTATAGCTTCCCACGCGTTGTTCTTGCGCTCTGTGTCGCGGTAGTCCATGCGTTTCACATCGTATACACATGGAAGATTGCAAATCGCTTCAAGCAGGCGTCCTCACTCGCGCTGTCATCCCGCACGGATGTTGAAAAAACCACAGCCGCACTGTCAGTACGCGCACCGCAGGCCGCCATTCTGCCTTCTGCTCGCTGCCGCTACAGCGCGCAGTGCATTCTGGTCTAGCGTCAGCCGCGTGAAATAGAACACGCTCTATCTCCGCGCCGGCGGCGTTGAGTTCGCCAAGCGCGCCTGGGCACGCCGGCTACGCCGTGACGCCGAACTGTAGAGTGCGCGTTTTTCACCGACGTCGCTTAACCGCGACGCGCGTGGCCGCGCGCGCGCGTTACGCCGGACTATATCTTGCCCTGTAGAGTGCGCGTTTTTCACCGACGTCGCTTAACCGCGACGCGCGTGGCCGCGCGCGCGCGTTACGCCGGACTATATCTTGCCCTTAAGGAAATAGGCACGCGTGTCGAGAATAAAAAGTAGTAAACGATGCGGGCAGGCCGGTCGATGTTCAAATAAATCCGCGCAGCTGGGCCACGTGACATATCTCTCTTCGCAGTTGCCGCTGTGTCCAATCGTCGTCCGGAGTCGTCGCCATCATCTGCGTCATGATCTCCGCGCTACGTGGGGGGGGGGGGGGGGGGAAGAAGTGCCTCTGGCGTTCGCACCGGCGCTCGTGCTCCCTTTCCCCCCGCCCACCCTTTCCCCGCCGCGTTGCTCGCGTGCGCTCGTCGCTGTCGGCGATGTTGGCGATTCTTCGGGCACACTGCGTCCACCGTGCGGGCCGATATGAACGGCGGTCCAACGACGCCGGCGCGCTACGCCGCGTCCGGCGCACCGGTGGCGGCCGCTCTGCCCGCGGCCTGCGCCCTGCGCTCCCCGACCGGCCGGCAGCCCAAGTGCGCCCGCTGCCGGAACCACGGCCGCCGCCGATTGGTGCGCGGTCACAAGCGCCACTGTCCCTTTCGGGAGTGCACCTGCGAGAAGTGCGAGCTCATTGCCGAACGCCAGCGGGTCATGGCCAAGCAAGTGGCCCTGAGGAGGTGATCGCGCAGCCTCTACTCGCGCTTCTTTCTTTTTTCTTCTCGTCCGCAGACCGTGCTTATACGTGTCCGTGCCTGCAGCTGCCTTGTTTAATGGGCTGAACGGAGCACTTGTTGTGCGCAACGGGAGGGAGGAGGCCACAGATCTCCAACTTTACGTACAATACGGTTGCAGCTGCTGCTGCGTAAGTCGTGGCTGTACTTTTGTGGCGACGTAATTATAACCCGTGCCATATTGTAAATACTGCGTACTTGCTGTGCTTGAGCTTCATTGTATTTAGAGAATCGGGGAGGAAGCGTTAAAGTTGCTTAGCTTTGATGTTCTTCGTAAGGAAACCGATATCCAATATTTGTCTATGCGGAAAACGTGACAAAACCACGAGGCCGAAAGCAGTCTTTGCCCGGTGTGCACTCTCTACAGTGGTCCTTATATTTTTTCTGCTATATTGTTAGCATTTTCCATCTAATTTTTTGCGTTAATTATTTCTCGCGAACACTTAAAAACTCTCTAAAAAATCATCCAGCATAATGATCGTGAAGGAACTCTATCTGATTGTTGCAGCGGCTTCTGCATTGTAACACATTCGGGCCAGTTGGCGCATCGCTAATATCAGAGTGGTATTATACAAAGTGTTCACCTGGTAATACAACGTAGGCTCTAGGACAATGCTCCAAGTCTCTTAGAATGTCTATCGGGTGGCATGACAGCCTGGTCATTTCGTTTTTTCCACACGTCCCGTCTATTGATTGTTACGCGGAGCACAGTCGAATTCATGCAAACGTAGCAGTTCGTTCTTACAAGTTGCAAGAAAACTGGGTTGTCCTCCATAGCTGACTGTTCTAGCCGCCATGGGTTGTGGCCGTCATTACTGCAACTTTGCACATGCCATTGTTTATTTTTATTTAAACTTTTCTTTTTCATTTACGCAGCATTTGTCAGACCTTTGTGCTTGAGTGTAAATGCAGATAACACATCTGTTCGCCCGCACCATTTTTCGTTTACGTGACGGACTATGCCGGTCACGGTACATCAGCTGAAAATTCGTACGTTTTCACAAAAAGCACCTACACATATTGGCTCAAATTCCTGCGTCAGCGAGTCACTTCACACACAGGTGGCCTTCGATTTCGCACGATTGAACACTCTCAGGCTCGGAGATCGGTCGTATAAAAAAGCGCGACATTTCAAATGCTTGGAAATTTGCGAGGATGTAACCCTTAGGAGTACTTAAATATTAGCGCTGAGCTAGTTGGAGCGTGGAACATTTAGGACATTTCCAGCACTTAGGGGAAAAAAATAAAAAATAAAGACCACACACCACTATTATAAGAAGACAGAAATGATGGAAAAGATTGTCCTGTCGTCTCTTCTGGGTCCAGTCTAGTCGTCTGACTGCCCTGTAGTTCTTTTTGCCCGATTCTCCGATGTTTCTTCCTCCTCCGCCTAAGCGCATCTCAGAAGTGCGGCCCCGGGGTGTAAGCGCGCGCGTCTGTCTGTCTGTGCCAACGGTGCGCGCGTGCTTGTGCCGACAGGGCGCAAGCAGCCGCCGAATCCACGGGCCACCAGCTGATGTCTGATGACGAGAACGACGTCGATCCTGCCGGCCCTGTCCTCGGTCTGCACATTGCCCCTCCGTCGCAGTGGAATTCGGGCGACGCCGTGGCGCCCGAGCCGATGTCCCCACTCGCACAGGGAACGTCGGCCTTTGCTGCCGCAGGTGAGCGATTTGTTTCTTCGTTTCGATACCGCGAAATATGGAAAAAGAATTATGAGGTTTTTACTTGCCAAAACCAAGATCGAATTCTGAGGCACGCCACAGTAAGGGGCTCCGAATTAATTTTGATCACCTGAGGTGCCTTAAGGTGCCTTATACGTGCACCTGAATCTAAGTGCGCGAACGTGTTTGCACTTCGTTTCCTATCGCGGTGCGGCTGCTGCGGCCGGGATCGAACCAGTGCTCTCCGCCTCGAGCTCAGAATCGCAACGCCATAGCCGCTAAGCTACCGCTGTGGGTATCGATTATCAATGTCATTATACCACCTGCTCTAGAAAAAAAAATTGAACGCATTAAACGAAAGTGCATGTGACAACTAAATAATGAACAATGGCGGCGATGTGGGCTTGTTAGCACATCTTGACTGACTGTGGTCGGGCGCTGGGAAACACAAGAACAAAGAAGGCGCATTGGACGCTCAGGCGCTTCTCTGGTTTTCGTGTGTCCCTGCGCTCAACCCCTTTAATTAAATAGCGTTTTCTTGCCTTCTCAGGTGGACTTTTGCAAGAGGCGGAAATTCCGAATGTCTAAGAAGAGGTTAATTAAAAGGTTCACTAAACAACTTATTTAATTCGTAAATATAGGGCGCAATTGCAATCTAGTGAATTCGTGTACACTTCGCAAAATTTCTAAGATACACGTTCGCTGGTTAGGAGTTATCCATCCTGAAAATTTCCTAAAAAATATCTTGGCATTTCTGATAACATTGTGCTATACTGTTAGACGGATGCTTTTGAGAAACTGCTAATTGAAACGCCAGTGAGTTTTGCAGCACGTTTTAAGGGCAGATACCTGGAAAGTATTCGCTAGATGCGCATATGCGGGAAATCAGACATGGGCTGAGTCCTTTTCGCGAATCTTAAGTGGCCACACAGGCCGCTCCGCCCCCGTTAGCAAAGGCATCAGGCGGCCGTGAAGAGTGAATGACGGCATTAACATAGAATTGGAAGGAATAGCTACCATTATACCCGCCATGACTTTACTACGGCGGGACTTCAATTCCGCGATTACAACAAGTACACTGGAGTCAGTGAATACAACGATAATTATTGGATATCTCACCTAAGCTGTCTGGACATAAAGCTTTATCGTTCAAGTCATTTGCGATTCCACTCTTCAGACAAGTCATCTGAAAAAGACGAATCACTCTATATGCCCTATGCGACTGTTGTTGCAACCAAGGAGTCGAACTGAAAACAAAAAAAAAATACCGGTTCGGCTCAGGTTCGGGTGCAGCGCACTTCGATTTTGTTCCGCTTCAGTTCCGCTTTGGAGAAATAAAAAATTTATAACGGGTCACGAGCCGATTCAGCAGAGTAAACTTTATCCTGCCCTGTATGGCGAACTGCTGGAGAGTGCTATTGACTTGTCCGCATGGTGCATGGGTAGGCATTGTTGCCAGGAGGCGGAAGAGGTGGGCTTCCTGGCCCATGGGAAAGCAAATCAATGTTTTTTTTTTACACGAATATCAGTAGAGTGTAATCTTGTAAAGTTGCAGCAGGCACGCACAAAACGACAGTCGTCTTAGGCAGTGTCGTCGCAAGGGTGTGCGCGCGCGATATCAACGCGTGCTGCACCGTTCTCGCGATTCCTTTTATTGTCATCACTACTGAGTGCAGGGAGAACATAGGAAATCTGTGGGGGTGTTTGATTAGCAAGATCGAATACTAGTATTTGAGAGCGAAAAAAAAAAGTCTACCGCCAAATATCGAGTAAAATATAGAATATTTCCAATTTCTAGAAAAAGTGAGACGAAAAATTTCGCAGATCCTGTTCGGCTACAAAAGGCTAGTTTGCATCATTTCATACTGTACACAGTGATGTAGTACGATCACATCTGGTGCACGATGACATTGAAAAAAAAAGGGGGAGAAGGGGTCAGGAGAATCCCAAGTACATGCAATGGAGTGCACAGGCGCTAATTGAAAGAGAACGAAGGGCAACATTGCAGCGCCGCGCAACGTTTTGAAAAAATGCACACATCATGAGATTGGTCAAACAATATATTTATTTGTCTAAATCTAAACAGCGAATTAAATTAGGAGAAGTGTGGGAGAGGTCTTTGTCCTGCAGTGGGCGTAACCATGATGATGATGATGATGATGATGAAACAGCGAATTCATGGGCTATCTAATACGATACCTGCTTCCTAAATGGCTAGCAACTATTGTGCATATTTAAACTCCTCCGTGTGTTCGTTGGGGAACACGATCATCTGCACAGTTGTCGGCCTGCTAAACAAGAATCACATAGACGAGTCTCGTTTGGGTAAGCCTTTTGCATAAGCCGTTTGCATAAGTCCTTTGCATAAGAATCGAGAATACTGGATTAGTATTCGAGAATTTCTATCTTCGTCTATCTCGACTAAAGAATACTAGTATTCCGAGACGTTTAAGAAATGGATTTGTAAGCGCAAAGTGTCGTGGTCACAACTGGATTATCGTAGAGGTTTTCCTTTTTTGGAAATTTCGCATTGCGATTTAGGGACACAACATTGCAGAATGGAAAAAATATTTGTGAATATATATATATATATATATATATATATATATATATATATATATATATATATATATATATATATATATATATATATATATATATATATATATTGCCGCGACGCCATCTGTGCCCGACCACGAAGACGACGACCTCGGGGTGCACAAGCGAGGTGCTAGAGAAGAAGCCTGAATTGAGCGTTTGTCCATATAATTGTCTCGATAAAAATACCGCTCTCCGCTCTTGTCTCAAGTGAGCCGTGACACTGGTGGACGTGCTGGGTATCGCATCATCGCCTAATGATAGGGACGACTCCTGCGAGTAGCCCTGCATCCAGCCCTTCAAGACATCATCCACGCGTCGAGACACCTGTGCAACGCGCATGCCGCCCCCTGCAAGGTCTGTGCCCGGAATTCAGCCTCTTGCAAGGAACTTTGTCAGCGACCTCACCGGCTCCAGAAATGGCGCTTGCAATTCCAGCGCGGGTGACTGTTCAAAACAATGTAGTCCCCACAAACTTCCACGGTGACACGTACGAAGGCGCCGAAGACTGGCTGGACAAGTACGAACGCGTAGCTAAGGTCAATCAGTGGCGTCCGGACGAGAAGCTTTCCAATGTGTATTTCGCTCTTGAAGGTAGCACAAGGACGTGGTTCCAACAGCGAAAGGCACATTTGACAACGTGGGACGAATTTTGCCGTCAGCTACTTGATACCTTCGGAAGCAGTGATCGTCGAGATAATGCACAACGCCTTCTCGAGCTGCGCATTCAGAAGGCCAACGAAAGTGTTTCGATGTTTGCCGAGGACATGTCTCGTTTGTTTCGCCACGTGGCTCCCAACATGCCTGATTCGAAGAAGCTGAGCCATCTCACGCACGGCGTCAAAGAACAGCTATTCGCTGGTCTCGTACGCAACCCGCCCACAACAGTGGAAGAATTCATTAGGGAAGCCACAGCAATCGAGCGGGCGCTGCAACAGCGTTGCTGGCAATACGAACGCCTGACTAACGATGCGCCTGTAGGAGCCGCAGTACTGACAGTGACAGGCGAGACCTCGATGCGTCAACTAATAAGAGACATTGTGCGCGAGAAGATTGCGAAGCAAACTGTGGTACCGAAGGAGTTTACTGTTGCTTCGGTCGCTGAAGTTGTCCACCAAGAAATCCGGCAAGCATTTGCATCACCTGAGCCACTCCCTGAACCGTGTCCCGACCCACGCTTCGAGCCGCGCACATACAGCTACGCAGACGCTGTACGTCGCCCGTTTTCTACCGTGCCAGTACAGCAGTACCACCGGCGGCCACCTATTGCTGCCTGGATATAGAGGGAGCATTTCAGGCGACCTCAGCTTCGCAGGACCGACGTATGGCGCACCGCTGATCGCCGACCATTGTGTTTTCACTGTGCCGCACCAGGGCATATTTATCGTTTTCTCCCTCATCGCCAGGGTGGCATCCAGGAAATGTGACCTGCCACTCTGCGATAGTTTCCAGATAGACATCCACGCTTCGACGACGGTGTCACTCGGGAACAAGGCAGCTCAGCTAACCTCCGCTCGCGCTCGCCGTCTCCGTTACGTTATTCTTCGCCGAACGATCGCAGTTTCGCCGACGTGGTGAGAGGCCAATTTCCAAGCCTACGGCGGGGAAACTGAAATCAGCGACCTCCGGGGGGGGGGGGGGGGGAAGGTTGCAAGTCATCGAACAGCCGAAAGTCCCCCAACATTACAGACAAACGAGCAGAGCAAGCCGGAGAAACGGAACGCCGACGAATTTGTGAGTGCCGAACTACTCTTAACGATTGATGGCCACGACGTGATAGCTTTAAATGATACTGGCGCAGGCGTTTCCATTATGAGTGAGCATTTGGCAGACCAGCTTAACAAAGTCAAAATGCAATGGATGGGCCCTTATATTCGAAATGCCGGGGGCCAGATAACGACACCTACAGGAAAATGTACTGCACGGCTGCAGATAGGAAATACAGCTTTTGCGCCCCTTTTATCATTTTAAAGGAGTGCTGCAGATCACTCATCCTTGGAATAGACTTCTTGCGGGAGTACGGAGCCGTGGTTAACATACGGGACGGCGAGATGACCTTGTCAACTAGTACAGACACGAGCCACGACAGAGAGCGCCAACGTACGTCGTTACGTGTTGCCGACGACGACATCTGCATACCACCACTATCATGCAGTCTTGTCTCCGTCAGTTGTGAAGAACAGTTGAACAAGGACGGTGTAGTCGAAGAATTAACTGCGCTTCTGTTCTATCAGGGTGTTGCCATCGCTCGCGGTATCGTCAACCTAATCGGTGGTCGCACAGAGGTACTATTAACAAATTTCACCAATGAACGCCGGCACATCAGTAAAGACACCGCTGTGGCATTTTTTGGCGAAATTGACCACGTTCAACACTGCTTTGCTGTAAAAGAGGAATCGACCACTGATACCGTGCCACATGCGCCCGTCGTCGACGTTGACCCAGGTTTAGCGCCGCAACAGAAACAAAGTCTCAGGGAACTGCTTGACGATTTTAAGGACTGCTTCTCTACAACGTCCCGAGTGTGTCAAACACCACTGACGAAACACCGCATCATTACGGAGGAAACAGCAATACCCATCCGACAGCTTCCGTATCGTGTGGCTGAGAAAGAGCGTGAAGCAATACAGCAGCAAGTCAAGAAAATGCTAGAAGATGATGCCATCTAGCCGTCAAAGAGCCCTTGGGCATCGCCCGTGGTACTCGTTAAGAAAAAAGATGATAGCCTGCGGTGTTGTATCGATTATCGCAAGCTTAATCGCGTTACGAAAAAAGATGTGTATCCCTTACCACGCATCAACGATTCCCTCGACAGGCTACGACATGCATGTTACTTCTCATCCATGGACTTAAAAAGTGGATACTGGCAAATAGAGGTCGATGAGCGGGATCGCGAAAAGTCTGCTTTTGTGACGCCTGATGGGCTCTATGAATTCAAAGTTCTCCTTTTTTGTGTGTACTCCGCCCCAGCCACGTTCCAAAGGCTAATGGATACTGTTCTCTCAGACCTTAAGGGGAAGAGTTGCTTAGTCTACCTAGACGATGTCATTGTTTATTCTGCCACATTTTATGAACATCTCAGACGGCTACAGTCAGTTCTTCAAGCCATACGGTCCGCTGGGCTTACCTTAAAACCTGAAAAGTGCCACTTTGGCGATGAAGGACTACAGTTTTTGGGCCATGTTGTAAGCCACACAGGTGTCAGAGACTGATCCTGAGAAAATCGCAGCCGTCGCAAAGTTTTCAAGGCCTACAGACAAGAAGGCAGTCAGACGCTTCCGGGGCCTATGCGCATATTACCGGTGATTAATGCGGGTTTTGCACGCATCGCCTCACCGCTCACCTGCCTAACCAGAGAAGATGTCACGTTTGTGTCGGACGAGGAGCAGGAGGCGGCATTCAACGAGTTTCAGCACCGTCTACAAACTCCGCCTGTTCTTGCCTACTTTGACGTGGATGCGCCGACAATGATCCACACCGATGCCAGCAACGTGGGTCTAGGCGCCATCCTTGCTCACCGGTAAGACGCCGCTGAGCGAGTCATCGCTCACGCGAGTAGAACACTGTCACGTGCCGACTCGAACTACTCCACCACAGAGAAGAAATGCTTGGCTGTAGTATGGGTAGTTACCAAGTTCCACCCGTACATGTACGGCCGCCCATTTCAAGTCATAAGTGACCACCATTCTCTCTATTGGTTGACCAACATGAAAGATCCAGCTGCTCGTTTGGCACGCTGGAGCCTACGGCTTCAAGAGTACGACATGACAATGGTCGATAAATCGGGAAAGCAGCACTTAGACGCTGACTGCCTTTCCAGATCGCCGATCGAGTCATCAGGCGGAGATGATGACGAATCCGCAGGCTTTTTAGGAGTTGTTGATGCGGCCACCATCTCTCAACAACAGCAAGAGGACCAGGAGCTCGCTTCACTAATTGATTTCTTAGAAGGCCGCACCACCAACAAGCCCGGATTGTTCCCAAGGCACTTGTCATCATTCTGCATACGCAACAGTGTTCTTTTTAGGAGGAAATTCTCTTCAACAGGGAAGAGATATCTACTAGTCGTCCGTAAAATTCTCCGCAATGAAATCTTGCAGGCCTGTCACGATGACGCTACTTCAGGCCACCTCGGCTACACAAGAATATTAGCACAGATCAAAGAGAAGCACTACTGGCCACGGCTCGCAGCACAGGTGAAGCACTACGTTCGAACGTGCCTTGACTGTCAGAGACCAAAAGTGCCACCTATGAAGCCTGCCGGACTATTACATCCCGTTCCAGTGCCGGAAATGCCGTTTGTACAAATTGGTATGGACCTTTTGGGCCCATTCCTAATATTTGCTGCCGGAGATAAGTGTATCATAGTCGCGGCAGATTACCTCACGCGTTATGCTAAAACCAAGGCACTTCCGAGCAGCACAGCAGCCGAAGCCGCACGGTTCTTCATCGAAAACTTCGTCCTGAGGCACAGTGCTCCAGCGGTCATCGTAACCGACAGGGGAACCGCGTTCACGGCTGAACTTTTGCGAACTGTACTCACCCTCAGTGGAACGGCACACAGAAGGATGACAGCCTATCACCCGCAAAGCAATGGACTTACGGAGCGCCCCAATAAGGCTCTCACAGACATGTTGTGCATCTATGTCGATGGGGAACATAAGAACTGGGACCAAATATTACCCTACGTAACGTTTGCTTATAATACGGCTCGGCAAGAAACAACAACAATGACGCCATTCAGTCTCCTCCACGGTCGTCAAGTGACTACGATGCTGGATGCTATGCTTGCTCGTGACTCCAGCGATTCCGAGACTGACGCCGCAAATTTTACAGAGCGCGCCGAAGAAGCAAGACAGCTCGCGCGCGTTTGCATAGCTAGCCAGCAAGACCGCGATGCCCGACGTTACAATCAACCATCGATGCGTCAGAGAGTCTGGGTTTGGGCCCCAGTACCCCACCGAGGCCTCGCGGAGAAACGTCTGCGCCGATACTTTGGACCATACGAGGTTCTACGACGCCTTAGCGACGTCAACTATGAAGTCGTTCCTGACAGCCCATCCTGCTCGAGGCGCCGTCAGGACCTGCCTGAGACTGTGCACGTGATGCGCATGAAACCTTATTTTTATGAATGACATGGACACTCTCTGGTTCACTGGCCACCGGGTGCTACCCGCTGAGCATCGGGACGATGCTCCTTCTGGAAGGGGGGGGGGGGGGGGGGCAATTGTCGCGACGCCATCTGTGTCCAACCACGGTGACGACGAAGACGACGACCTCGGGTGTGCAAGGGAGGTGTTGGAGAAGAAGCCTGAAATGAGCGTTTGTCCTAATTGTCTCGATAAAAATACCGCTCTCCGCTCTTGTCCCAAGTGAACCGTGACAATCTATATATATGAAAGGCTTTAGTAAGTCTAATATACCAGCATATCACATGCACATAAAAATTAAGCGATGATCTCCAAGTAAGATGCCTTGAGGAGGCAGCGCCGCTCCGGACGTTGTGATACCAGTAACACCAACAGCGGCCGCGCTATTCCATGTTGGAATTAATTTTTTTTTGAATTTTGTTTTTATTTCTACAGTCGTTTAGTGCACGATACTCGCCGCTCAAATAAACGTTTCGCGTTGCGGCCATCACCGCGTTTCCAGCGAAATCTTTAATGAAAAAGAGCTATCGGAAAACAGCCGGCACCTTGATAAGAATGAGTAAGGCGTTTTCTTTATCAACAACCTTCATTTCACCAATATATTGCACATATGCGGAGAAATGTTTATGTACGTATCAAAGACAGAGTTAATTAGTGCGAGCACCTGTGTCTTCTTGGGGCTTGCCTTCCACGCCTTGACAGCAGTCTCGTTCGGAAATTTTTATTTTACGTCGAGTAATTATTACAGGACTGGTGGTGCGCTGACTGGGACAACACGCCGCTTAACATTATGCTACATGGATTACAACTTCAAACATCTGTAAGAAAGAAAAAAAAGACAGCAAGATACATTTCGCTCAGTTTACTGCTTACAAAAAAAAATAAAAGCACGGTAGTACGCTGATGCGTCTAAATCATGAACGAGGACAGTTTTTTTTTTTTTTTTGCTAAACACAGTGTTACGCTGCCCATGCGCAGAGAAAACATGTCCATTTCACACGTGGTGTGTCCCTAGAATGATTTTCAGAAATACAAGACCGGGCTAGTGGGGGCTGTACATTGCTTGTACCGTGTAACGTGCGTTAAACCGCGGCACTCAACAAGTGCCCATTTCCGTGCCGTTTCCAGCCGTTGCTACACTGTGCACTGAAAAGGTGAGGGCGTTTATTAGCAACCGCAAGGGTTTATTCGCAGGAAACGGTGCGGATGAACTAATTGTTCTTTTTTTCGTTTTCTCTTTTCGAAGACACCGCCTGTTACGGTTGCTCTAATAATAATAATAATAATAATAATAATAATAATAATAATAATAATAATAATAATAATAATAGCGTATTGGTCTAACGGCTGGAGTGAGAGCTTCAACAGAAACGCCGCTGGTTCTGCGGCGCCCTTGAAACAACGCTTCGGCGGCGGAGTACAACTGGCAGGGCCGAATTCGGGAGTACAAGCGTCTTTGCCGAGGTGGCCGTATACCGCTAGCATAAGTTAGCATAGTTAGCAGAACGCACCTATCGTCTATCCCCACTCTCCCACATGACGTAAGTCTTGAGTCATGCCGATGTTCTAGTGGGGTGCGCCGACTGAAAAGTAACTATTTCGAAGGATCCTTTGTGTATCAATTGAGCACCTACTTGCACCATATATGCTGGAATCGTTTTGTGCCGAACCGGTAACAGTTATAATTTTTTTTCAGATCAAGTTGAGTTCGGGTTCAGGCACGTTCTAAAAATATCGGTTCCTGTTCGGGTTCGCTTCCACACCTTGATTGCAACTAACGTATTCGCCCCCAGAAACTAAAACAGCAATATCTTCTTTCTTTCTTTCTTTCTTTCTTTCTTTCTTTCTTTCTTTCTTTCTTTCTTTCTTTCTTTCTTTCTTTCTTTCTTTCTTTCTTTCTTTCTTTCTTTCTTTCTTTCTTTCTTTCTTTCTTTCTTTCTTTCTTTCTTTCTTTCTGTTGTAAAGGGACGTCAGCCGCAATCAGACTGCCTTGCAAGCGCTGACGGCACGTGCGTTTATCGTTTGATATCCTTCCCTTGTTCTCCCTTTCCCCTTTCCCCCTCTCTGCTTCGTATATATATGCTCCGAGACGGATGCAATAAAGATTCCTGTTCCAACCTTCGAACGGCGTGCTGTCGTATATAGTAAGGCACGGCACGTGTGTCGTAACTATGTAACACTTTCTTTCTTTCTTTCTTTCTTTCTTAGATACATCTAGTTGCGTTGAACACATTACAATATATGTATGCTAAACCGACGTGGTACGTGGTGTAGTGGTTTTGGCTATGCACTGCTAAGCCTGAGTTCACGGACCGAATCACCGGCCGCCACGGCCGGTAATTCGACGGGCACGAAATGCAAGAACGCTCGTGCGCCGTGCATTCGATTCACGTTAAGGATCCTCAGGTAGTCTACATTAACCCGGAGTGCCCCGCCATGGCGTGTCTCATAATCATATCGTGGTTTCTTGCACGTAAAACGCCACAATTTAATTTAATATAGGTGTCTGCTAACTCCGACTCCACGTGTTGATACCGGTGGAAGTGAAAGTGAAAACCAAAACATAGAAAGTCGCAGTATTGACCGGATGCAGTGGCACTGATAGCTACCGCTATATTGCGCGCGCTACCATTCATAATATTTGGTGGTACGTATGGTATGGTAGAACTTTAATGAAGTCCTGCAGATCGTGAGTCTTCACGAAGCGGGCCGCTCCCACATGGGAACCGGAAGGCCGAGCCTCTCGGCCGCAACGTGGGCCTGCTGGACAGCCCAGAGTTGGTCAGCCAGAAAAGGGCGGCGGAGAACCGCCTCCCATCTGGCCGAGCTGTTAGCGATGATAGAGCGTGACCGAGCACACCGCCAGAGCACGTGGTCTAACGTGGCTAGTTCTCCACTATCGTAGCAGGTAGCATTTGTGTAAGTATCCGGATAGATTTTATGTAAAAGTGACGGATTGGGATAGGTATTCGTTTGCAGTAGACGGAGCGTTAATGCTTGAGCTCTATTGAGGCACAGATGAGGAACAAAGTAGGTTCTACGGCTGAGATAGTAGTGTCTAGTAATCTCTTTGTAGGTGGAGGGCGTGTCCCTGTTCTCTGGGGAGTCGCCTTCCGATTGGTCGAGGGTAGCGCGGTGGGCAAGTTCAGCGGGGCGCGAATGATCCTACGCATCACACTACGTCCGGACGCGGGCCTCGTGCACCACTCTGCAGAAATAGAGACACCTTATAATTAGTTGATGGAATTAAGGCAGTGACAACCCCGAGTCTGGGGTAACGTTGACGGTGCACTTGGCGCTCTGCTGAGGTAATCCGCCAGGTTGGTCTGGCAAACTAGCTGCTCGAGTCGGGCATTCAGTGGCGGGTTGCGGGCGACTTCAGTGGGGGATGAGAGGGGAATTTGTGTGATAGTAGCCCCAGAGGACATGAGGGCTGTTGATGGGGTCTTCACAATATCGGCAGGATGGCGTGTCCTCTGCGAGAAGGCCACGTACATACGTGCAGGGATGGGCAGTGTATTTGTGCCTGGCGAATGAGTACGCGCGCTGTGTGCGAGTGAGGCCAGGGCAAAGTTTAGGAAATTTTCTTCTCGCGTCCTGGCACGGGTGTACCTCTGGGGCAGGGGGGAGGGTGGATCGGCATACGACCACCATAGCTTTGCGCGCGAATGTCTGGAACCTGTAACAGTATCTCAGAGGCGAGTATTGTTAGCTGGTTCATTCCCCTGACAGTTTGCAGTGACCACAAAACACAGACCATTTCTGCCGGGCTGTGGGATCGCTCTTATAGCTTTTTAACAATAGATACCGGGCGTTTGTCATGTATGAGGAGCTTTCTGTAGGCTGCCATCGAGTCTGTGAAGATTATCAGTTGAAAGGTTCTCAATGTAAGAGGCTATAGATCTACGCCGCACCCGCCGTGGTTGCTCAGTGGCTATGGTGTTGGGCTGCAGAGCCCGAGGTCGCGGGATCGAATCCCGGCCACAGCGGCCGCATTTCGATGGGGCTGAAATGCGAAAACACCCGTGTACTTAAGTTTAGGTGTACGTTAAAGAACGCCAGGTAGTCTAAGTTTCCGGAGTCCTCCACTACGGCGTGCCTCATAATGAGAAAGCGGTTTTGGCGCGTACAACCCCATAATTTAATTGTTAATCTACATCATGTTTGCCAACAAGGATTAGAGCCGTCGGTGTATTCTATGTGCTATAGCGCCGTTGTCTAGGCTCCACTCACATTCGCCGCCCCCATCTGTGCGGAAGGCATATTTTTTTTTTTTTTACTAGCCCAAGGGATATACATGCAAAAATCACAGATTGAATATGAGGCGCGAGGTGGTGGAGGACCTCGAATGAATTTCGGCCACGTGGCGTTTCTTAACGTGCACACGCAATGCACGGTACACGTGCTATTTGCGTTTCACCCTCATCGAAATACGGCCTATCGAGACGGGACATAGCTCGGTCCGCCGCAGCTCGTCATAGTGCGCTTATGCTTGTAAACACTATTAACGTAGGCTTAAATACATTGGTTTTCTTGCTGCCGTTGGTGCGAATAGCAAACGAAGTGTACTACGTGCAATCCAGCCGAGCCGCTTCGCTGAGACATTCGGTGTGTGCTTTCTGTCTGCGGGACGAAACGCCGTCGGATCGTTGCTCGCGATCACGCTAGTGGTTTAATACTGGGCGCTGCTTCACATAACAGGCGCGAATTCGACATAATTTTGTTCTATTTATTATTGTTCTGTGTGAAATACAAAGCAGCCGATTACTACGCCGCCGTGAGAGGAGATGGAAGCGATTGCCGCGGCTGGATGATGGGACCGGCGAGGTATACACCGACCCTATAGGCACCGAGTGGCCGTCATAAGGCGCCAGCGGCGCGTCAGTGACGTGCTGACGAACATCGCCTCCCACGGCAGAGGTCAGAGCACTGTCACGTGAAGCAGACGACGGGACGAAGGCGATCACGGTGCTTCCAGTGATTTCGCACTGCGGGCTTTAAGGCCTCACGTACCGGAAAACGCATTTTCGTGTGTCTGCTTTTGAGAAAGGTGGCCACTTGTACGAGGCAGGTCACATTCGTGGCACCAGGTAGAATATAAAGTAGAAATCTAGTGCAAATCGCAATGCAAATGCACCCCGCCAACAGAGCTCACAGCGGTAAGCTAACAAGTGGAGCTTCAGCGTTTGTATTCCAGATGTTATTTTGCTGTTCACGTTAACATTGTCGCGTACCTAATTAGGTGAAGATGGGAAGAGCTTTAAAAAATGTTCACCGGCGATGTATAAAAATTATGTAGAATATATTTCACTGGGTGTGTACCTCGGGTCAGAGGCCAGCGGTCACCTGCCGCTCTTCGATGAATTTCTTTTTTTTTTTTTGGCGTCAACTTGGGTCACTGCAAGCATCACAGAAACATCACACTTTCACGGTGACGTTCACGGAATGCGATTTTTATTGCAAATGAGGGCCGAAGTCGACGTTGTGGTTTCTGTGACATTCAAAAAACGCGTTCTTGCCAAATGTGAACTTCAACATGGCGTTCGTGCTGTTTAAGGGCGTTGCTTTGGAGTTGTCAAGCTAAAAGTCTTTTGCTGCGACCGAAGCGCTTTATGAATACTGTTGCGATATTTATGTGAATAATAAAATAACGAAATACTTTCCACAATACTACAAAGATTGCCAGAGTAACAGTACTGGTTATGAGCCATACCTAGGAGGCTTGGGCGTACGATGCACCGGCTCCAATAGCAGTAGGCAGGTGGCGTAGTGTCTTCCATACACGGAATTTTTCAGCAAATTTTTGCCAGAGTTGAAAAATATGCCGATGCATTCAAAGACGATGCAACCAAATCCCTGTTCCCATATAGACAGTTGGTACACCCGAACGCCGTAGGCTAAGCAGCGCGACATTTCAAATTGCTCGCCAGCTTTCCTCATACCGACGTCAACTACAGCAGAGCATCTATAAAATGAACGCCACTAGAATGTTTGAAACGACTGCCACGCATACGTCGTGTCCCATATAGCACGAGCTAGATCCCAATATTAAGCGGCATACCCCTTCCCCCTCCCCGCCCATGGCACCACACACATTCCTAAAGCGCCTACAAATTAAACTTGAGACTTGACAACTATTCCGTGGTTAACATTTTGCTGCCTTTTTCACTCCTTTTGTATGACGGTAGTTATGGGAATCTCCTGGGGTGTGAAGGCCAGTTATCTCATCGATTCGGTGTCTGCGGCTTTAACTCGAGGTGCGTTCAGTTGCCACCCTGTATTGCAATGGTCACGCGCATCGTTCTTGCTTCATTAGTTCAAGCTTCCTTGCTTAGACTGATCCAGAGACCAGGAAAAGGATTCAGTTCGTAGTCAGCTGCTCTGTACGCTCGTGGAACAAGTAGGGGCCAGAGAAAACGGTAATTGCGTTTAACTTTTCCTTTTTCTTTGTTACTTCCTTGAGTGGCGGACCGCCGCGGCGCTGGCAGATCCTCGGAACCATATACCCATGATAGGGGTTAGATAATGTGGAAAATAAGATTATGCGAAACAGCATCCGTCAGCAAACCCTGCAGTAACCGTTAAACCCATAAGAAATACGAATGTCACCCGTTACCTCGTCTGGTTTTTCCTTTATTGTACAGTACTTTTCACGCAAATTGGCAACTGGAAACAAGAGTCGCAAGGAGTTCAAAAATTAAGCGATGTACTAAGGGATAGAGCCAAAACAACAGCCAAACAGGAAGGAAGAGTGATTAACAAATTTAACCGTTGTTTGAGAAAATAATTTACCCGTTGTTTGAGAAAATATTTATGGATCAACATATTTTTATTTGATAAGCAAGTAGAGAAAACGCCGCCAAAGTTGGAGAATGATTCCGTGTGTTTCGAATGACGCTTCTACAGTTATCAGTCGAGCCGCCTGACGAATACACTTATCTTCTGTGCTTATGTAGGTGCTTTTCTAACCTTCCGCAGTGGGCGCAGTACGTCTAGAAACGCAGCGTCCTGCGCTCTACGCGGTTGCATGGGAATGGCTGCCACGCATCGTTACGCAACTTTCCAAATAACAGTACGAGTCGGTTTTGGCACTTAATTTTGTAGAGCTGTAAACGAAGGATCCATAAGAAACCTGTGATTGTTTTGCAAATATGTATTTCTCTACAATTATTTCAGAGCTAATTCAGGAAAACGAAACTAGAAATCTTTATTTTACACTTTAACTTGCTTACTTGTTCTTGGCAGTGTTCTTCCTGCGATTCTTTCCTGCGCGAGTCCATGTGATGTGGTTCCTTGCTTGCGAAGCAAAGGAGAGGTGTATCTCACAGGCGAACCTGTGACATACACCTTATTTAATTTCTATCTTGCTGGTTTGCGCGTCTTTATGACGAACGTTGGACATTATTCACATTTGTACTAGTAAAGCTCTTATTTGCATAGAAAAGTTACGTTGTGCCCCCCCCCCCCCCCGAAAAAATATCCTAGGTGCGTGCATGGTACCAGTCATGTCAAAGAAGTGTAATAGAATCGTTTTCTCTGCGATGTCTAAGAAAAGCTTGATAGAGTGCCAAAAGTGGCATGGCCAAGTGTCTGAGGGTGATTTGTTCATAACATGTGTTTCCTGTGATTGCCCTTACTACTTTGGAGATTGCTCTGGCCCTAATGCCTCTAAATTCCGCAAACAAAAGGACTCCTTGAAAGCTACTTGGAACTGTGCAACTTGTATAGTAGCTAGTAGCAGAGGCATATGTGTTCCTAGTGAACCAAACGCCTCCAACATTGAGCGCAAACTAACTGAGCTTAACGATAAGTTTTCCATGCTCCTTCCGCTTGTCGCAAAAGTAGACGCCTTTCCTGAACTGGTCACGAAAGTGACCGGCATTGAATCGTCATTCGCTGTTATCTCTAAAAAGTACGACAAAATAATGGACAAACTTGACAAACCAGAGAAGGATGTTACTTCCCCGAAGAAGAGGGTAGAATGCATTGTATCGGGTAGCTCGCCAGTAGTTGAACAAATGAAGCATCAGCTTAATGACCTGGAGCAGTACAGCCGACGCCAGAACATTGAAATTCACGGCATTGTAAAAACTGAGAATGAAAACCTGCTGGAAAAGATTAACGACCTTGCCCGAATACTGGAACTGCCCGAGATAACGAGCTCCGAATTTGACGCCCTTCACTGACTGCCAGCACGGCCCAGTAAAAAATCTGTTGTGATTGCTCGGTTTCGTTCAACCACCCTTAAGGAAGCGTGGTTAGAGCCGCTGTACCCTTCAGTTAAAAAAGCCTAACATGCGTATCTGTGAAAACCTGACTGCTTTCAACAAACATCTCCTGTGGTTGCGCGAGAGAAGGCGGAAGAAAAATGCTGCCGCTTTGTGTGGCAAAAGAATGGGCATGTGCTTGTCCGTACAGACGAGGGCGATGGCGTCATTCGTATCCGTAACGAACATGACCTCGAAAAAATGGTATAGGTGGTTAAGCCTTTGTTCTTTAAATGCGATAGCGATTTCCAATGCCCGTGGCAAAGGATTCCTGCCGTTATCATGATATCGCATCTTTCCGCAACGTTGTATCTGTGCAACAGAAGCAATCAAGTTTTTTTTTCTTATTACCATTTAAATGCGCAGAGCTTAAGGAACAATGAAGAACTGCACTCTTTTTTGTCTTCTGTACACTACAATTTCGACGTACTGGCGTTTAGTGAAACGTGATTTACTTGTGACTGGGATGTCGTACAGCTCGATGGCTACACTTGCGAGGCTTTGTGTAGAAAAAGCAGGAGGGGCGGTGGCGAGGCCCTTTATATAAAAATGAATTTTCATATAATGTTATACCCGAATACTTTGTTGTTAATACAGATTTTAAGTCCCTTTTCATCAAAGCAAACGTATTCACACTTGGAGTTATCTATCGCCCGCCTTCTGGATCCTTAGAAAATTTCACCGCTTTTTTGATCCAATGTTGGAATATTTTTCATCTTTTAAATCGGCACTAATTATTCTAGGTTATTTAAATACAAAAATTTTAAACCAAACTGATTTAGTTACAGAATTTGTCGATATTATATCGTTAAATGGTTTTTCTAATGCTATTGATGTTTCCGCACGCACAACGGCCACTTCTGAGGCTCTGATTGACTTATGCCTCACAAATCTCGATAAAAGCGATATTAATGCTGGTGTACCTACTACTGCTATCAGTGACCATATGTCTCTTTATTGTTTCGCTCCGAAACGCTCGGTGCATAGGGTGACACCCAGCTACAAGCATTACTGTTAGGCCTATAACGTCGAGTTGTATTGATAATTTTCGACAACTTGTATCGTTGATAGACTGGGGTACATTAATGCAAGAGACTAATCCTAATGACCTCTATGATGGATTTCTTGATAAAATTATTGGAGCACATGATCGTGCGTTTCCGATCAAGATAATTAAGAAATGTAAGAAAGCAAGAAAACCTTGGATAACCCGAGAGCTATTGCGTCGAATAAAAGAAAAAAATAAACTCTTCCATAAATTTATAAAACACAGACTTGGCAATGCTTGTAGAATTTAAAAAGATCAGAAATAAGTTGAGCTCAGATATTAAGAAGTCCCGAATTTCTTATTATGCTAGTAAATTTGCCGAAATATATTATGACCCTGAGAAAACCTGGCGCACTATCAAAGACATACTGCGGAAAACGCGAACTGACGTCCCTCAAGAAATGAAAATAGATGGGCAGAGATTAACTGGTAAGGCTCTCGCTAATGAGTTTAACCACCACTTTTTGACTTTTGGAGCGTCGGAAGGGACCACCTGTGAGGATTTTGTAACATATATGGAACACAATTTGCCACAAACTTCATTTCTTTACCGGGTTGCCCAAGTTGAAATTGCTGGTATATTTAACAGCCTTAAAAGTAATGTTTTGTGTGGTTTCGATGGCATTAAAGTAGCTCCAAATAAAGCGGTCTCAGATTTGCTATCCGCCGTAGTTTGCCACTTAATGAATACTATTTTGTTGACGGGAATATTTCCGGATAAAATGAAAGTTGCTAGGGTTTCAGTTCTGCATAAAGGTGGTCCTCTAGACTGTATTTCTAACTACAGACCAATATCAGTACTTCCGCTTTCTTCCAAAATAGCAGAGAAAGTTATAAATTTTAGAATTACTCAGCATTTTTGTAAGTACAACCTAATAACCGAATATCGGTACGGATTTCAGCAAGGCAAATCGACTGAGTCAGCATTATTAAACATCAAAGAAAAAATTGTAACTAATATAGAAAATCAACTGTGCACAATAGGTAATTTCTTAGATTTGAATAAAGCCTTCGATTCTCTTACACATCCCATACTGTTTTCAAAGTTACCGTATTATGGAATAAGAGGACTTCCATTTATGTTACTGCCTAGTAAACTGACTAACCGTACTCAGTTCGTTGTAATTAATATTCACCTGTCGGATACTGAATTTATAAGTTATGGAGTTCAGCAAGGATCTATTTTAGGACCAACAATATTCTTGCTGTATATAAACGATATTGTCAACATACCAAGTCCACAGACATTGTCCTCTACGCCGATGATACGATTGCTTTTTTTTCACATCTAACAACCTTTCCGCTCTCACTCGTACTGTTAATTCATGGCTTCAAAATTTGTTCAGCTGCTTAGATGCAAATAAACTCTCATGGAATGTTAGGAAAATCAAATACATTGTCTTCTCATCCGTTAATGAACCAGTTCACCTTGATAGTCCTATAACGTTTAAATCATGTCCATTAGAGCAGACTTCAGAATACAAGTTCTTAGGGGGTACTATTTCATGAAGATCTTCAATCTACAAGTCACGAGAACTTTATAAAAAGTATCATCGCTAAATCAATCGGAAGGCTAAATAGATTTCGGATGTTGTTGCCAATAAGATTAAAACAGCAACTTAATTTTAGTACACTACATACCCCTATACAATATTGTCTACTAGTTTGGGGGGTTGCATCAAAGTATGATTTGTAACGACTATACATAATGCAGAAGAAAAGTATACGATTCATTCAAAATATATCTAGTCGTGATCATACATCCCCACACTTTGCCGAGAACCGGATACTTCATCTATAAATGCTGTATAAACAGCGTTTGTTGGAATTGATTATTTTCGAATTAAAAGCAAATCGTGAGCTGTTCTTTCATACATATACAAATACGGAGACACCATATCATTTCAAAAACGAAAATTTCGTAAAGATTAAAACAAGAACTAGATATGATATGCAATCATTAAATAGGCAAATTCCGAACCTTCTGAATTGCTATCCATCGTTTTTAGATACAATGGAGAGTTCTCCATCTTTGCTTGCTTTCAGAAAACTAACTAAAATGTATTTCCTCCAACAGTTGTAATTTTGGTGTACATTTCTTTTGTTCTCTTCAATCCAACTGTAGTCCATTTTCCTTAATAGTTATGTGTCATGTTGATGATGAATGTGTTGACGACTAATCTGTCATTCTTCCTTATATTGCTTTATTGTGTTTAATACTCTGTACGTGCATTTTAATTTGTATGTGTTTGATATTTTGCAGTGTGTTTTGAAGCATGTTGCGCTCATGTTGTCTGCTGCGCGTGCTGTCTGGTGTCAGAGGTCTAGTTAGGTGGCATTTAGTGTCGCCTTTTGCCTTAGCACCAAGACAAATCGATCTTGAGCGTTGTTTTGTCAACAAACAAATAAACAAACAAACAAACAAACAAACAAACAAACAAACAAACCGCCTTTATAACGATGTGCTTGGGGCCTCGAAATGCTTCATTATACAGGTCACTTCATTGTAAATGTCGCGCAGCGCACAGCTCACACAAGAACAGGCACAGAGTTATTCCTTCGTTATACAGATCATTCCGTTCTAGTGTCGTTCGTTGTGGAGGTGCTGTACTCTAGTTGGCGTCGGCATGAGAGAAGCATGCGTGCGGTTTGAACAGTAACGCTGCTATGACTGCGGCGTCGGGGGTTCGATTCAACCATATATATGGAAAAACTTTTAGCGCATGAGCATTGCCATTGTAACTGAATAATACACGCACAAGTTGTCGCTGCTAACCAACTGCGGTCACTCTAGTATTCTTTGTAGTCTTCTGACAAATACTTCATCATTGTGTGATTAACGTGAAAATCACAACAGTCTTCGTGAACCGCTTCGGTAGCAGCGAAAGCCTTTAAGCCTAATATCTCCCATGCAAAGCCCTTAAAGAGAACGGTAAAAAAAAAGTAGATGTACGTTTTCCTTCTTTCTTTTTTTTTGTTCAGCTTCTTCGCCGATCGCACATGCGTCGGTAAGTTCCACTTCTCTGTCCTTTGTAATTGTATTTGTCTTTACAATGCCTCGTCATTCTTAACGTCATGTTATTACTAGGCCAATCTTCAGTCATGTTCCATTTCACACATCTTAGGGCGACAAGAGCCGTCGGTGGCAGCAAGTGTGAACAGGCCGGTGAGTTTGCAATCGCCGTCGATGCACAGCAAACAGTCATGTGCCGGACGCAACCAGAGTTGGGAAGCGCGAGGAAAGAAAATATACCCTAAAAAGAAGACTTATGCAATGAAAATACGGCATAATGGCAACTGCAAGTGTTCGTCTATGTAGCCTAAGCTCCCGAGCCGTTACAGCTGCGGAGCAAAGACATGCAATTCTCATGGGACACGAAGCTCTTGCGTATGAATGGCTCCTTTGTTAATGTGAGAACTTCTAGACCATTGCAAAGCAGCGTTGGACATGTTCAGTGCACAGCGATTCTAACGCAATACTCAAAGCACGCAACTGCCACCTTCTTTCTTTTTTTTTCTTCTTTTGCGCCACAGTTGAGCTCGTGATCGCCGTGGGACCAACTGCAGTCACAATGCGTCACAAAGGTCTCGCTTTCACTGTATACCACGATGCATCAGCTCTGTGTCCCCAGCGCTTACAGTCGGCGCAAAAAGCGCCGGTGACCATGCGCTTCGAGTTGTGCGCTTCAATTGCTGAGCACTGTACGTAGTTGCCCTACGCATCCAGTCTTTACACCGTTGCATATGTTGAGACCGCGATGAAAAACAATTGAAGTGAAGGGCTTAACCACCTTCAGTCATGTTTCAGTAACTCTCCGTGCACCCAAAAACGCAACACGCTTGATCAGATCAGATCGTTTAAAGCAGAAAAAACGACGGAATATATTAAATTAAAGAAGCTGGCGGCAACGCCTGCTGATCCCGATTGGCCGTCACAGGGCATTATATTCGTGGCGCCACCGCATGAAGGCGCCATCGGTCCAAACTCCTCCCGCGCCCGGTGCCTGTACGGCGACGGGTAGTCTGCGCTATTGACCGTGGCCGTCTGATCACTCCAGCCATCGTACAACGATATCTGAGGAATTGGTTGTTCGTCCGGCCTCCTATTCGAGGCCGCATTTGGTCAGAACATTTTATACATAGTTTGGGGGGCTGTCGGGACGACAAATCGGACGCTGGATCATGCCGCGTGTCTATCACGGTTTCATTCGCACTTGCGTGATGACCAACTCTGGACAATTCATTGGTTCGTTTAGCCGCTCTGATGACATGCACACTGCAGCTAACGCAGCTGTGACCGTGCATCCTGCGTGTGTGAATGTGTGCTAGGATACCTTTATCTACTCTGCTAATGTGACATTCTTTGAGATGAATCTGCCCGCACCACCCAAATTTAAGGCTAAACTTAATCTAGCTTTGGCACAGTACATGTGGCAATAAATTGTCATGACATGCTGTTAACAATCCTAAGCACCCTTATTGACTAATGCGCGCCACGCAAAATCGCACAGAAGCCTAACTGTTACGCGGTGTTTGGCGCATAATCGATGAGCTGGTATCGGAATCCAGCTCTCGTCTTTTACTGTGGTGGCCCATAGCTTGTGACGGTTTTCATCAGCAGAAAACCTTCAAAAACTTGTTCCACTTGCGTCTTTAGGCGCAATCCACCATGACACAGCTCGTCGGCATACTGCTTGTCCTTCGTTGTAAAACAACCTCACACACACCTGCGCAAACCCAGCGGCAACTGAAGAGGCATGCCGGTTCGGCGGTGGAGTGCCTACCATGCGAAAGTCACTACTGACGATAGCGCCACCGCAGCTTCGTGACGTAGTGCAGGATGGATGGCTGCTGTGAGAGTACCCTTTGGAACGAGGCATGGCCTCGTGAGTGTCTGCCTCGGCTGCGGGAAGTCGTGGCTTTAAAACCACGCGGCCGCCGAGTACCCACCAGTTATCCAAAGTTGGCACAGACGTCCCCCGGCCTGACACTCGGCTTTCTTAAAGGGCCCCTGAAACGGTTCGGAAAAATTTTGTAGGCGCGTAGGGTACAGCTAAAGTTAATCATTCGCACCACAATTGGTGTGAAACGTCTCATATTGAGAGAGCTACAGACGATTACAAGTTACTCTCCTCCGTAGTCATGAATTTTCTCCGCAACTCGTTCGCCGAGTGATCGGAGCTAAGGTCCATCTTCACTGGCTCTGCGTCATGATGGCACGTCGTGTCGTCGACTTCCGGTTCTCTAGAAGCGAGCGCGCGTAGCCTCTCCAAACTCTCCGCCAGCTGCTTGGCAGTCGACCCCCAGCGAGAGCTATCGAAGCAGCGTGCGTTGCGAGCATTCTGTCGCAGCGCCGGACGCGTCTGGTATTATGGTAGCCACAGGCGAGCTGGGCGTTTCGACAGAACGTTGGAGGCATAAACTCAAGGTGATGAAGGAAGTTTAGCGTAGACGTACGTGAGCTGCCCGATCAGTCTCCACGGTCCAGCCACCCTTTGGCGCAGAGTTTAACCAGCCGTACAAAGCGCTGACATTGCTCTAACCAAGTGTAAAACATTTTAAACATTTACAAAAACAACATGCTAACGATTACACTCTTGCGAAAAATTTACAGCAGCAACAAAGAAGAATACATTCCGTTATTGCTACTGTGTGGCTTACCTTTGTGCCACCAGGTGGCTGCACCGTACAGACCAATCACATTTGCGCTTCTGCTCATCCCGCGAAACGACACAGTCAAACGGCCAGGCCCTGTCCCCTTGCGCTTGATTTTACCCTAATACCGGACTCGCGAAACGCTATTGCGTTAATAATCTTCAGATGTAAAGTGATGGCCACAAGCGCGCAAGTCCTGGCGCCGATCGGATGCAGCAGTCCGATGCGCTACAGCCAGTCCGCTCGTCTGCTGCCTTGGAGAGGGACACGATGTCGCAGCTTGACATATTGCCAGTCACTACGTTTGCAGTCCACAGCGCAATAAAGTCGAATCATAGTGCTCGCGAAAAGACTGAGACCGACTCTGACCGCGGAACTCTCGTCAAAATGGAGCACGTCGTAACAAAAGGAGACGATGCTTGCTGTGTGCCGGAAGGGCTTAAGTTTAGTGAGAAATTGTTCTTGTACATTCCCTTTCTGATACCTTCTTTCGATAGAAACAATTTAACTAACATTCCAACTATTACGAAGATCATTTGTTCACCATAAAGGTGGAAAAATTATCGATGAAATGTCCTGGGCAGCCAACCGGATAGCTCGCCCTACTGACGTCCATTGGGTAAATTACGTCATATTGGTAGGGGCAGCTGAAAATTCCGCCGAGCAGTGTGCTGCGATCGGCAGCGATGTACATATTTAAACTTTATAATAAATTACACGCTTTACGCGGAGCACTTAGATATGTCAATTAATGATCAGAAGGAACTACTCTAACGACTCAGTACGTTTGTACAAAATCGTCAAAATCGTTTCAGGGTCCCTTTAAGGGGTGAATCGCTCTGGGAAAGGAGCCCGCGCCATGCAAATACTGTCAAACCCTGTGGACTGAAGCAAACTCGTATACCAGGGGGTGCGACAACTCTGCACCGTGCGCTCCCCGTCGGCAACAAAAACCTACGAGGTGTAAAAGCTTGATAACTCAACTCCCACACACATACCACTACTGGGGAATTATTTATATTTTTTATATTTTTTTACGCCTCCGTTGTTTCCGGTCTCCCTACTTTTGTGCCACAAAACGTCCAATCGCCTTTCAGGTATATTCCGCGCAGCGCCGCCCTAGTGGGGTCACTGGTTGGGACTAGTGCGGTGTGCAAAGCAGAAAGGAGTGGTCGACCATGGCTATTGCCGTGCCTTTGTCCCGCATGCTTGCATATGTGTACAGCAAATGCCGTGGGAGTTGCCTGATATATGTGTAGCGCGTGGAGTACGCGACTTGTTCTTGTCTGGGTGCCATGCCGTGTTCGGGTGCATGTGTCAGGGTAATGAGAGAGTTTTGAGAAAACATCTAATCGCTGCTGGAAGCGGTGTGGTTGCAGCAGCTGCCCTAGCGAAAATTCCAATCCGCATTGCTATTATTCCAATATATTTTTGTATTTCATGTATAATATTTCTTAGTTTTATTAGGAGTTTACATTAGTCTAGTACAATTGAATCTCCTGTCAATCCAATAAAATTTGAATAGGGTACATATTATACTATAGGTAATTTGTGTATGCGCCGATATATGATGTGACGGTGCTTCCTGATGATTCCAATGGTGATTCCAATGTGATGGGGCTTGTTAACGGACAAGCAGTTGCAAATGCACGGAAACACCGCTTTTTAGGGGTAATTATTGACCGCGACCTATTATGGAGCCCGCACGTTTCATACCTAAAGAAGAGGTTGATGACAATAATACATCTCCTCAAATTTCTCGGCAGAAAGTCATGGGGTACATCGGTGCGGTCAATGCTGCAGCTTTGTAACGCCTTGTTCCTTGGTTTCGCAAGATACAGCCTCCCTGTGCTTGGTAACACCTGCAAAACAAACCTGCGTGTACTTCAGGGAGTACAAGCTCAAGCCCTGAGGACGTGTCTCGGTCTTCCGAAGTGTGCGTCTACAGCGGCAACAATTGTAATAGCTCAAGATCGCCCAATATCAATGTACTTGGCAACCGACGCCCTCAGAGCGCATATTCGCCATGGTGCCCGACTACCTTCTCACCATCTTGCCGCTCTACCCGCAGAAAGGCCACACGCAACTATCCGTCGTGTAATTGTTGCCACTCGTACCTCATTGTCATCGAACCACATGCCTGCAGCAAGACCATCCTCACCTTTATGGTGCCTGCACAGACCTGAAATACGCCTCACCATCCCAGGAATCACGAAGAAGGCTAACATGCCGTCGTTTGCCCTGAAGCAGGCCACATTAGAACTTTTACATGATATGCACAGTGGCCGCGTGCACATTTGCATCGAAGGCTCAGTCACATCTGCAAGTTGAGCTGCTGCTGTGGTGATCCCAACAAAATCCGTCGAAATACAGCTAAAAACGTCACATGTATCATCGACGACAGCTGCTGAACTGGTAGCCTTGCGCGCGGCTCTTCATTTCATTCAGGAGGAACCACCCCATGCATGGTCAGTCTTCTGTGATTCCAAGGCAGCCCTACAGAGTGTACTCTCAGCACTGCGCCATGGATCACATGAACGGCTCGTCGCAAAGATAAGAGAAGTACACCATAGCGTAGTTGACGAAGGACACGATATCATATATCTGTGGTTGCCTATAGTCACTGTGGCATACATGGCAATGATCGAGCAGACGCAGCTGCCCGATCTGCCCATGATGGCGTCAACTGCGTAGCCATTCCTCTTTTAAGAGCCGTAGCAGCAAAAAAACTTGCCGTACTTGCACACGACCTGACATTAGCTCAGTGGAATTCATCCGATTTCACAAGTGCACACCTACCTACCCTGCACCCTAATTTACAACTCCGTATTCCACCCGAGTTTCCACGACGCGACTACACCCTTCTAGTTCGTCTATGGCTTGGAGTAGCATATTCAACTGCGTATCGGAAGGTCCAACAGCCCACTTTGTGACTTCTGCGGGTAAAATGAAACAATCGCCCACCTTCTTTGTCAGTGCCCTAGTTTCAACCCGCAAAGAGCAGTCCTTTCAGCCACCCTAGACAAACTGGACAAGCGCCCAACGACAGAAAACAAGATCCTTGGAAACTGGCCTACGCGAACATCAGGGCGATCGGCTATGAAGGCGCTGCTGCGGTATTTAAAAGACACTGGACTTTCTGACAGATTGTGACTTCACTGTGTGACGCAGGATTGTGCGGTGACACTGCATAACACTAGGAACGCCTTTGCGGGCTGTGTGACAGTGCCCACAGAAACAGTTCATGTGTACGTGCGTGTGTGTAGTTTTTTTTTCTTTTTTAATCCTTCTCTCTCTCACCTATCGAATCCCCTTGCCTCTCCCCCAGTACAGGGTAGCCAACCGGTGATAATCTCTGGTTAACCTCCCTGTCTTTCCTTTGTCTTCCTCTCTCTCTCTCTCTCCTGATACGCAAATAGAAGTGCGTATTACGACCACCGTAAATTAGAACTGATACAGATATAGCTTTATGGCCTCGTAAGTTGTAGTAGCAGACTAAATTCATGTAGATTTGTGTTGGAATTTGTAATGCAATCGTAAGTAAACACCACTTCGTTTTGGTGGGGCTCAATAAGTCAGTTGACCCCATTAAGAAGACGCACGTTGAGTAGCGCCTGTGAAACAACAAAATGTAGGTAATCGTGTTAATAGAATAACTGTAGTTCCCAAATAAGTCTCCAGACAAGAGATTTTTGTAGTTTGCTGTGGATTTCTTGTTACGGGTGCATTCCTCGTTGCGTCAGGGCACTGGGTATCTCCGACATTGACATTGTAGGTCCGGTGGCTGAGAAAGTCCCTGATGTAGGCGCTCTGCACCATGTGACCCCAAGTTCCTGTAGCATGGCGTCGTGCGTAGGAGTGAAAAGTTTTCTCAAGTATAAACCCATCCGCAGCTACAATACACGACAATCACCGCCTCCTCCCCTCTTTATGTCTACGACCAAGGACACGTCGAGCTGTACGGTGTTGAGTTCCCTAGTAATGTCTTCCTGGAATTGAAGTAATGCGTCTTTTGTGGAAATACGTTTGCAGAAGCCATTGAGGTTGTAGGGGAGGTGACCCATTTTTTTTCTGGGTTGTCGGTGAGACCATGCGACATATATGATTTTTATCTCTTCCCACTCTTTGAACCTTTAGCGTGCTGCACTTCTCTACTGCTTCGTTATCTTCAGTCTTGTTGGTATTTACTTTGCATTTCTAGTTTCGGGTAACCTTATTCGCCTTGGTGTTAGTTTACGACAACACTGAGGGCTGTAGCAAGCCACGCAATGGGTGCTTCGCGAGTAATCGTTGCTCTTAGCATTTCGTATTTCACAGGTAACGACTCTTTCTGTTTGTATTTTTGCGTTACGCTCTCTAACTTTCCTCATGTCATCACTACGAACTGCTTTTGTACATATTTTTCAAAGATGAAAATACTTTCAGTATGCGAGTTTTTAATGCGAGAGAAATTGTCCCAGACTGCATCACGAGCTTGTGGTAGAGAAAAATGAGGAAGGACATCTACGCTTGTGATAAGCAATCGCTTTCTATAAATGCTGCATTCTTTGATTGATTTCGGTTCCATTGATATATCGCGACTGCAAGTCCCTATTATGTTCAGCAGGAGACGGTCGTGATGCTCGTGCATATGACGCATAAGGGAGATGAGCTCAGTATAGAATTAACGCCAACGCTTTGGAAACTTCTCTCCCAGCCGGCGATCAGCGTTCTCCAGTCGCGGCACTGCGAGCGGGCATTTACAGCTTACGTGCCACTGTTCCCACGCCAATCTAAGGGCACCACAGCAGCTCATGTGATAAACGTGAACCCATCGTAGCATTATGCACTCGGCGCAATATCAGTTGTGCGCCGAGGCGAGCCGTCCTCGCGCCGTAGCATGTTGTTGGGTGCAGTTTGTCTGGATGAACACAACGCCATTATTGCAAGCACAGCACCCAGCTCCGTATCCGGAGCAGCACGACGGATAAGGACATTTGGCGCGTCCAACATTATCCGCTGCTTCAGTACACGATAAAGGAGCATTTTAGTCAACTTTTCTCGAGGCGGATGCGAAAGTCGTACATCATACCAACACATGTAGGTGTCCATGCCGATACGTTATCACTGCTGCAAAGTTTCATGTCACGTATCCAACGCGCACAAAAGCAAATCCACCAGAACCCAGCGATGCGCTAATCAAACGAGGCAGCGCTAACAGTAACAAGCGGCATAAAAAAATATATGACGGACATGACTTTTGGTGTCTCGTGGCACGATGCCTAAGTATTTGCACATTTTCGAACAAAAATTCGGGATGCTTGCATAAAGCTTGCTGAACTACAACAGCAGAAAAAAGCTAGGTGATGCCTGCGTCTGTCAAAATGGCCACGCGAACATACGGCAGTAGCAAAAGATAGCGGAGCCGGCGCGCGCCTTTCATCCGGGCCCGTCAGCGGGCTGTCACTAGGGACGCACGCGATTTTCTGGAAAATTCACTGCGACTGCAGTGGCAACAAAGCGCCTGTGAATCTGCAACTTCACATTTGCATTTGACGTGCATAAAAGCTATATTAAATTGAGGGCAAGAACCATACTCGGAACTCGTGAAACAGTGCTTACTACTGTCACTAGTAGTCATTGACATTCTAGTGACGAGCGAGCTTAGGTTTCCATGAACGCCATGGCGACTGGAGCGCTCACACTGAACTATAGATCTGTGTGCATGCAGTTGGCTGTAGTGTGCCTGAGATGGAAAAGTTAGGAGTTATTTCGTCCCGTGATGCCAGTCTCCAACGGGCAGCTTGCGGCCGACCACGAATGATTCGCGTTCCTTTTGCATGAGGCATCAAGCGCGCCAATTACATCGCGGATATTCACCTTTGTATGCACTTGTTTACGCCGGGCATAGGGGAACATTTCGTAGGCATTTAAGGAATGTCACGTTCACTACGAACGCGTAAACCGACACCGAGGAGACAGCTATACAAGGCGCAGAGAAATGTAGCGCGTTTTATATTTTGCTCATTTCACGCACGGCATATCGCCAGGCAAAGGAGACATCTCATCTGGCGTTTCGCAAGGCTGTATACGTCTGGCGAAGACAACGCGTGCAATTATTTGCAACGGCATCAATGAACTTGTTATATCCTCACCTTCAGAAAAGTAGGGTTATGGGTCAGTAGCAATGTCAAAACCAGAAGCCGTAGTTCTTAGCGGTAGGGTGCGAATATACCAAGCGTGTTCTTCTTTATCTGCACCGCACATTTAGATATCGCATGTGCCAAGTAGCACAATTCTAACCGATGTACTGAATTACACGCTGAGGTGCACATAATTCTACGAGAAATCAAAATGATTAATTGAATATGTACCATGACTGCATTAATTATTTGATTAACTTAAGCTACATTTCCAATTTATGAATAGGAGCCGGTAAGTTTGAAAGGTGTATCCACTTAGAACGAATTCACAGGAAGGCGCTACTTTCTAGATGAGAGGGCGAACCAGAAAGTCCTTGCCCCTATCTATTTTTTTTTTAGCCAAATTGCGGTTGCAAATGCGACATCAACATATCCATTCCCAGCGGTGGACTTAGACCAACCCGGCCTTAGCTCCGCGGCACGGCACTGCTCGCAATTGTTGAATAAAACCCCTTGATAATTTGAAAGTAGCGACACTCTCGTCCCCGCGGCGCTTTCCTCCTCTAATTCGTCTCGCGCGCTGCGCACGGCACGCTCTTTCTCCTTGGCTTCCGCGGACGGGCCGCAGCATTCGATGGAGGCGCATGATTTTGGGCCACTTGCACGCCCAAGTGACGTAGAAAAATGGAAAAAATAGTGATAACAGCATGGAGAAAGCTGCAGGTAACGTTTACGAGAAGGTTGGTTTCTTCTTAAAGCCGTATGAATGGGGCATACTGATGTATAAGGAGCTTTGAGGCGAGTCATATGCTCCAGAAATTTTTCCTGGCACATAATAAGGTGCTTACTTTGTGGATCTGATCTAGTATTGCTTGTGGCACACCCCTCTGCGTTTGGCTTTTTTTTTCAACTATATATAAGGCGCAAACAGGAGACACTGAACAAAAGGAAGGTCATACACAGGACAGGCCTGTGTATGACCTTCCTTTTGTGCCGTGTCTCTTGTTTGCGCCTTAAATACGTTTGTCAAATATGCACCAACTAGGCCCCCAGAAAGTTCTTCTATTATATTCAGCGTGTTTTCTCATAATAAATTAGTCGCGAGGGCATCGTACGTCCATGTGTTTGTCTTCTCAGGGTGAAAGTTGCTTTTACGCTGTCGTCTCTAAACTGAATAGGACAGTTGCGCGATTTCAGTGCGAGTAAGTGTGCGCGATCATGTGAACACCCCCTGCACATTGCCAGTATCCGTGAGAAAACCAAATAATAATCGTCACTCACTCAAGCATGCGTGGCAGCCCAACTCAAAGCAAATTCAAGAACTGAAAAATAAAGCGGAACCTCTACTTTGAGTTGTCTAAGTATGCGTAAGCATACCCACGAAGTTTAGTTAGCCCGCTCCAAAATTTAACTTCGGCCACGTCTAAATTTCAAGTTTATCAGCCCACCCAACTTCAGCTGGCCAGCTGAAGCTGAAGCATAAGCGGGTCCCCGAGTATCTCCATGGGTGTCTGTTTCTACTAAATTTCTTTTCAGGGGGGGTGTTAAATGGTCCCTTATCGCTTATGAATCGACCAATCATCTACATTTACACTATCATTACGATAAAGTATCTTAGCCGTGCAAATTACGCATTTCGTGCAGATACAAGACATTACACTTTTCGCATGACGGTGCCGAGGTACTTGCCAGAGAATGCTTGCGCATTAAGAACACAATGTCGATTAGGTGGCGCTCATCACCCGGAATGCCATGGGTATTCTTTGCAATAATTTTTTTCAGGGCCTGCATTAACTGTATCTAAGTGACTGAGGCACACATCGAAGTAAGCTGAAAAGAAAGCTCCTCTACAAGCTGCTATTTTGATTTTCAGTAAAACAGGCAACGTATCCTAACAATCACGGAAAGTGTGATTGATAGGCAGTATCTTTGCATATGATTGTTCACAGCGGAAAGCAGAACCTATAGTGATGCATTTTTGACTGAATAACAGTCGACGACGCGCGAGGAGCAGAGTCGCAGCAGAATATTCAGCATACTTAGGACACCTCTATTTTTATGCATCGTACAAATTGTCACAGAAAAACGCTGATGAGCAGGCTGGAAGAATAAAAAAAAATGAAGCATTGGGGAATGTTTTGATACGAGCAATAAGAAAGGCACCTTACCTCGCAAACAACACTGTTCTTTGTCGGAACAAAGTTCTTTTGGTCGATATTCTGCATCCACTGATTCTTACGCAAGACTGTGGTTTCACAAAAACTGCATAGCCATTTTCAGGCTTCGTGATACAGTTATATGCGCTACGGCACGGCACAGCGTTGGCACAACACCGTAGAAAACACAGCGTGCATGCAACGTTCGCTCCGCTGAGCCAGCAGAGCTCAGGAGAAAAAGGGCGCCAACGAAAAAGTAAAACACAAGCAAAGCGCAAGATCTGCGAGTTTCCTAGGGCAGCGGCAAGGAGACTAATAGTCGTGCAGAAAAGCAGGGGCAGAATTTGTTCCCGCGGGAGGGGGGCGGAGGGGGGGGGGGGGCATGCGCAAGGGTCGAGGAGGAGGCAAGGAGATCGCGAGGCGGCGGCAGAGTTCAAAGAAAGGGTGGCGGTACTTTCAAATTATTATAAATTATTAAGTGTATAAGATAGCAGATGTGGTTCACACGACCACGGCGTACGAGCAACGCAATGTGATTCGTTTTCTATGAAGCAAGGGACGAACGTCCATCGAAATCCACAGGAAAATGCAGCCCACGTATGGGGAAAGGTGTCTCGATTTCAGAAGTGTGAGGTAGGGGTGTTGAGAGTTCACAAAAGGCCGTAAAGACATGCACGACAATGAGCGCTCGGGGAGGCCGCGTGCGTCGCTGACGGACGACCGGGGCATCTCGAATTTAGTGCTGCGATGGGAGAAATGCCTGAACGGGTGTGGGGACCATGCGGAAAGGAAGAGAGAGAGAGAAAATAATGCAGAGAAAGGCAGGGAGGTTAACCAGAGGTAGTTCCGGTTGGCTACCCTGCGCAGGGGGAAGGGTGAAGAGGCATAAAAAAGTCGCGATTGATGTCCCGTGAGTGTACTTTGCCCCTGTGGGACTCAAATGTTTTCACCATGTGTCGGTTGCGTTCATTGTCTCCGGACATACGGATGCACCTCCCGCCTGGATTACCACGACGTGAACAGACCATGCTCTACCGGCTGTGGCTAGGCGTTGCCTTTACAAACGCCTATGCTTTCCTCATAGGAATGGCCAACAGCCCCACGTGCGACACATGTAACATCGACGAGACGCTCGCACACATTATCTGTGTCTGCCCGCGATACAGTGCTGAGAGACAAGTGATGTGCAGTGTACTGGACCAGTTGGACAATCGTCCACTTTCAGAACTAAAAGCTTTAGGCCAATGCTCCGAAAGGACATCCGCGTTGAAGGCCTAGCTTACACGCGCTAGTAAGGTTCTTGCGGTCTACGGGGCTTCACGACAGACTCTAAGAATGCCGCCCCCTACCGCTCTGTAGTGTACGCGCTTTGTTCGTACTTGTCTCCCTTTTTATCTCCCCCTTCTACTCTGTTTCTCTTTTTTTATGCGGAAAGATAGTGCAGTGTGCGTATAGTAGTAGGTATATTTTTAATTATCTGTATGCACATTATTGTGGCTAATAAAACATAGGGTCAAAGATCTGATTCACTCTCGTATTAAGTGCCCGAAAAATACACTGCCGTTCCAGTTACTTTAGGGCTTCATTGCTTAAAACAGCGCTTTAATAAATAAGTAAGTGGAACAACAGTCCATTATTGCCGGAAGTTTGACGTCGCATATATCGGAACCCGTGCCGTCCTTAGAATTTGTTCGCAACCGATATTCCTTGCAAGCTCACTAGCTACAGTAGGTGGGTTGCAATATTTGCTGTAAATTAATTAGTAAAACATTTATTGGATGAAATTTTGTTGATTATTCAATTACGCATTTGATGTCTTGTGGAAGTAACGTTCGCCTCAAGGAGTAATTTAGTGCAAGGGTTAGGATTGTGCAATGTAACGCACACACACGCTATATATATATATATATATATATATATATATATATATATATATATATATATATATATATATATATATATATATATATATATATATATATATATATATATATATATATGTGACATAAGTGGATGAGTGAAAATGAGAGATTGAGCCGGTAGCCGTAATAGAGATCTTCACGAGAAGGATGTGTTGTTGGGCTAGTTGGTTCGAATTGTTATATATTTTAAAGCGCCGAAAACGGGACAACAAAGTGAACAAGACAAGCCCAAATAACGCTCGGGTTTGTCTTGTTTACTTTGTTGTCTGGTTTCCTGCTTATTACGACACGTATTCGGTGTGGCTTTAAAGTGCCTGCCGCGCTTTCGAAAGGTAGCCCAGCAGATTCTTGTCACCCAGACTTATTTTAGGGTGATCAGCTCACTAATTTTCACTCAACACTTCCCTCAGACACGAGAAAAGTGCAAGAAAAATATATACCATGCGCACGAGTGTGCACTTTCTATGGAATGCGGAAGTGTCCTCGAGATTGCGGAATCGCAGGCAATCTAAGTGTACAGAAGAAAGAGCTGGACAATGCACATTAGTTCTGCAAATCTCGCTGTTGGCGCCAGTGGGTCTGTGCACGACAAGGAAAGACATGTTTTTGATAATTTCACCTTTCCGGTGGATCATCACAGAGATTAAAGAGAAATTACGTACAAGCTGTATAGCGCTGTGGCACGACCAGTGCTGACCCAGAGAGGCAGCATTATACTACGGGCCCGCATGGTGAGTTGAACCTCATTGCAGCGAGCTTCGGTATTCTAGCCAAATGCATGATAGAAAGAACATTGTTATGAAATTCTCCAGTGACACTTTCGTTACTTGCTATGTAGTTTAAAATAATGTGCATGATGCATATTATACATAATACGCTACATAACAATATACAAAATCGTAACGTTAAACTCTGAAGAGTCCGTCCAAGCTCAATATTGTGGTATAGACCACTAAGTCATGCACTGATTATTTGATTCACGGACTGTAAAGACCCTGTGCAATACTTGGGCTACGAGAGACGCCGTAGTGAAGGACTCTGAACGAGTCTCGATCGCCCGTGGGTTCTTTAACGCGCACCTAAATCTAAGTACAAGAACGTTTTTGCATTTCGCCTCCATCAAAATGCGGCCGCCGCGACAAGGAAATCGAACCCCCGAAGTCGTGTTCAGCAGCAATGCGCCATATACGCTGCGCTAACGCGGCGGGTCAAGTCATTACCATTTCGAGTGATATGCAATAGGGAAGTAACCAAGAGCAAAGCTACAGCAATGCCCCGCGATGGCTCGGTGTCTTGTCATCTTGCTACGCGGCGGTAGTTCAGCACCGGCAAAGATCACGCGTTCCCTTCGGCACCGTCAGTAGTTTGGGCGTGCGCACGTGCAGCAGTCAGGGGGAAGCGATCGAAGCCCATAAATCGTCCTCCAAAGGCTAAGCAGAGGCGGCGGCGGCTCTCGATACAGGCGTCGCATATTGCAGCCGTGAGACTGATCACCCGGCTATGACAATTGTAGGTAGTACATTCATTGTCCCATTCATCCATGAACGCTCGGCTTACCTGTCGGTCACTGTGGCGCTCGGTTGATGAAGTCAACGGGACTGCCTCGCACATCAGTGCGCCTCTGATCGGCGCGTCAGACCAGCCGAGATATAGTGGGTGTCATTCTTCGCGGCGTGACTCGGAGTTAACAGCCGCTTAGTGCGCGAAGAGCTGTCACGATACAAGGGCCAGGGCGTTTGATTTACGCCACGTGTACCATCGATTCCGGTTGCTGTATATTGTCGGCTTTCAGGTGTAGAGTATATGCCACGATGATGAGGAAGCTTCGCGTGATAATGGCGCATTTTCCGTCGTCGCAAGCTTGCAGGTGTAGTGGAATACATACATACATACATACATACATACATACATACATACATACATACATACATACATACATACATACATACATACATACATACATACATACATACATACATACGTACATACATACATACATACATACATACATACATACATACATACATACATACATACATACATACATACATACATACATACATACATACATACATACATACATACATACATACATACATACATACATACATACATACATACATACATACATACATACATACATACATACATACATACATACATACATACATACATACATACATACATACATACATACATACATACATACATACATACATACATGCGCAGACTCTACGTCCTAACACTTGACCGACTTCCCACACTTCAGTTCACACACTTTTTCCACTTTGACACTCGGTGTTTACTGTGTGTTCTTCATTTACTAACTTGGTTACATCAAATTTATGTTGAGCATGACGCATTCATGTGCGAAAATTGTTAGAACGTGGTCATTGAACAGTAAAATACTTGCGGACGTCGGCGTTCTTCTTACTCTCTAAACACAGCTATTAAGAAAAGCATTTGAGCCCCCGACTCACCAACACGTTTGCAGACTACCACGCGATCTTGAGAAAAATACAAGATATAGAAGATGGTATTGTACTGTTATGGAAGCGCTAGCGAAGCCCCCAACGTGATATTGGTGAAACGGTTTCTGAAGTACACGCGCCCGTCAGTTATTCCCACCTCAGATTATGGTCAATACCAGTGTCATACGCCACCTGCAACGCCACCACTATGTTTCACCACACTTCATCCTTTAATTTGCCTATATGCGGCCTTTTCCTTTTTTTTTGCCGGCTGCCCGTTCGGTCTCGCTCAGACGATGCGAACGCTGCGGCTCTTCGTACTGCGGTCCGATGAGGAGGGTCTTTCGGTGGCGGCATAATGTACTGATAGAAAACAGCTGGCGCGAAGCTTTGTTATGACGTTAGCATTAAGAGTATCAAAGTGCAAAAAATGTACGTGTGCATATATATATTCATATCATAAGAAGCCAACAAAGGCACCAAGGACAATGTAGCGAAAATTGCTTATACTTAGTAATTCAATTAAAGGAATTATGAATTGAGGAATTTGAAAGTGGATTAAAGCAACTCGCCGCAGGTGGGGGCTATCTCACGTCTTCGCATTGCGCGTGCGATGCTCTAACTAATTGAGCTACCGCGACGCCCTTTCACCACCACTTTCTTGGGTATTTGCGTTTTTACTAGTAGAACTGACCTTGGGAGTGTTAGCCAGTGCCACCAATCACAAACCTTGGCGGCGGATGTGGAACATCCTTTATGCCGCAGGCGTAACGAGTACGTGATATTTTTCAGGTGAAGGCAACTGGCCAATAAACCCACACATGCTACCTTAAGACATCAATGTTGCCGAATCACTCTGCTACAAACACTATGGAGAGAGAAATCGCTTTCTGTCTTCCTAGTACGCCCGTGTATGAGTGCCAGTCACCAATTTATCCTTTTGGTGTGTATCGATGTCCGGCAAATCTTTATAGGCCTTCCCTTGCGTCAGTGGTTGTCAGTGCTCGCTTTCATCAGTGGTCGATGTGAGCCCGTGCCATTACCAGTGCTGCAAGATAGTGCATTTGGCAATCCCCTGTACTGTGTTCTCATCCTTATTCATCCCTTCTTTTCTTCCCATTTTCCTCTTTCACCTGTGCAGAGTAGTAGGCTAGAAAAGCACACTACCTCAAGTCAACCTCTCTGTATTTGCTTGAAAGAAATCTCAGCAGCTTTAAAGGATTACTTGCTAATGAATATTACCGAAAGAAAGGGGGCCAGCATATTACCACACCGGGGCTGAAAATCAAGAAACAGAACTTATGCGAACCAAACTAGAAGAGTGACGTTAAATAAGAAACGAAACTCAGATCACACGCACGCACCTCAGCACCATGGTATAGCGCGAGTGTGGCCTTCCTCTCTAAAACACTCATTCGTATTGTCAAAGAGAATTCCCTGAACACTTGCGCACATGCACACTTGGCATTTCTTTCGTCTCCATAATGTTGCGAATGCGCTGGTGCCGCGACCTGGATACGCATGCACATTCGTCATGGTGCGGTGCCGAACGGCACCGACGACTGTATAGGCCGCCAGGGGGCCTTCGACGCCTCAGTAAACATTTCTGCCGTGCTCACGCAATCGCATGTTCAAAGTGCTGACTCGTTCGCTCTCTCTCATGCACGGGACGCCATAGGAAAAAGGTATGCAATACATAACTCACTGGGCATACTGGACATACTTATCTTATTCCTCCTTCCTTCCTGTCAGAGGAAAGCGCTTAGCGACGCTCGCTGCGGAACACACGCGCTCGGCAGCAGGTACGTTCGTCGAACTCACCTTGCTGCGACGAAGTGTGTAGCGTCAAGAAGAATGCTTTAAAAAATAAATAATAGGTAACTCTGTGCAGCGTCGGTACTCATTCCGAAACTCTTACAGCGACAGCAGTAAAGTGCTCGAAACTGGGTTTGCCTTGTTGGTTTGCCCCGTACGTCCGTCCATACTTTTACGCTGGTGGCGAACGTTGTCGTCATCGGCGACAGACAACGATGTTTTTTTTTTGTTGTTGTTACGTTGTCAGGTCAACCTCGTCGTCGACACTTCCACCACTGCCACAGCGCGAAGGAAAAAAAAAAACAAAGAACTCCCTGATAGCTTCCATCGGGATTCGAAAATTTTTGTATAACTTTTGTGTACTTTAGTTTTTTTCAGTAACGCGCAAAGCTCGCATTTTTTCATGTATCGGTTCCCCCTATGTAATACCCACTCGGGGGCCTTTAGGGGTATTATGAAATAAATAAATAAATGCCAGTGGCGCAATGTGCGTTTGGGAGTCGAGCGCGCTAGTCACCGAGCTATCGTGCAACTTTTTTTTAATTCTTTATTTAACGCATGAAAATAAGTCGTAGAGATCTACAAAACTGTAAACTGACAGACACTTAATATTCATTCAAACAAGCGCATTGGTCCAATAAAAATGTCCACTGTGACAGCTGCTCTTGCGCCGCACACCCACCCACGCACACACGCTCCAGTTTCACGTAGACATCGTAGACCTGGAAGTTTCAGCGTACCTGCCACGCATCTGACTTTGCCAGAGACTATGTAATTCCAACAAGATGAAGCATGTCATATGGATGGCCGTCATATTTCTAAAATGGCAGAAAACGTATGGAATATAGTGTAATGTCTATACCTCTTATAAGTTTCATTTTGGCCCATCCTAAAAGGGCACTTACACCTATCGCGCAGCAACAGTACTGGTTAACTAGTGCAAGGTTTTGCGTTCTCCACAGACACTGGGAGCAGTGGCGTCTGAGTATGTATCTCCGAGGCCAGAACGAGCAGTACTGCAGTGGACGGCCATTACATTATGTGTGTAGTATAGAAATTGTTTTTGACCAGATGCCGGTGTGTATACGGGCAATTCTTCGTTGTCATGCTCATGAATACAGCGTCTGTGGCACAAAGGAACTGCAGATGACAATGATTATGATGATAAGCCTAAAACAAGACCCCAAAAAGAGGATGTACAGAGAATAAGGTGGCGTTTGGAAAGCAAAGTCAAAAGCATCGACAACGTCAATGCCAACAGCGACTTCACTGCGACTATGCCGCGTAGTTCACACAGTGGCTCAAGGTATTCATAGGCGCCGATGCCCTAAATAGCAGTGCTGCAAATGTACAGAGAAGATGAAATTCTTCACATCTCGTAGGTGTCATTGCGTCATTTCGCTCGTGGCATCAGTTGTAGCAGAAGTTCTGGTCTCAGAGTCTACTTGGAGGGCCCAATTAGGACCTTGAAAACGAGTAATCGAGCATTAAAGCATCAAACCTTTTCCACAGCAAGTACCTCCACGCCTGCGGCCTAAGTATTGATTTGCACCAAAACTGAATTGAAACAATGGTGTGAGGAGACTTCAAATTGGAAGGTCATCCCAAGTGCCACGCTGCAGTCACGTCGGGCAGGTACGTGCTCAGACGTTGTCCTACTGAACGTTTAAAATAAAGAAATATGACCGTTTTACACAAAACAAACAAAAAGAAACATGCTGTGCGAAGCTTATCCGGATAAAATATATTTAAATACTCCATTTAAGAATAGTAAAATGTTAAACCACCGAGAACAGCATCACCCCCCCCCCCCCTAGAAAAAAGAATATGAACATAAGCCTTTGCCCAGACAACAGCGAATAAAAAGTTCCATATATCTATGCAGAAAAACTTAATAAATGGGCTTTACTTAGGGAGAGTTCGAGAGTGCAAAAGTACGTCGATGTACGTAGTCTAATTTCCACAACTTGCATTACTATGTCATGCAGAAAGTTGCGTACATCACAAAATATAAAATGTCAGAACGTATTTAATCCGCCCTATTTTTCCCGTACTATCACACCGTTGTTTTAACTTTCAAACATTATAATAAATATTTATTTTCTAAATTCTTACCTTAAAATATAAGTTCTTATGCGACGGCATTTAGGAAGAAGCCGACAACCAAAACAAACCCGTCAGAAGTGAGTTCATGTAAATGCGGTAACATTGGACTCTGTCAGCCGGGTTTCCAAACACGGGCGCCATATATGTGGTTCATCATTATCATCATCACAATCATCATCATCATAACCATAATCATCATGAAATAAGGTGCTGGTACCTTCAATGGGGGAGAATACTGCTGTCGCAGTGAATGAGTATACAGCTGATGGAATCGCTGAAGTCTTTCGTCGTTATTTTTTTTTTATTTGAAGTGTTATAAGCGTCCCTACCTCAGCAGTCATGGAGGCATTACGGAATCAGGGTGTAGACGAGCCGTATGTAAAAATACTGAAAGATATCTACAGCGGCTCCACAGCCACCGTAGTCCTCCATAAAGCAAGCAACAAAATCCCAATAAAGAAAGGTGTCAGGCAGGGAGATACGATCTCTCCAATGCTATTCACAGCATGTTTACAGGAGGTATTCAGAGACCTGGATTGGGAAGAATTGGGGATAAAAGTTAATGGAGAATACCTTAGTAACTTGCGATTCGCTGATGATATTGCCTTGCTTAGTAACTCAGGGGACCAATTGCAATGCACGCTCACTGACCTAGAGAGGCAAAGCAGAAGAGTGGGTCTAAAAATTAATCTGCAGAAAACTAAAGTAATGTTTAACAGTCTCGGAAGAGAACAGCAATTTACATTAGGCAGTGAGGCACTGGAAGTCGTAAGGGAATACATCTACTTAGGGCAGGTAGTGACGGCGGATCCGGATTATGAGACGGAAATAGTCAAAAGAATAAGAATGGGCTGGGGTGTGTTTGGCAGGCATTCTCAGATCATGAACAGCAGGTTGCCATTATCCCTCAAGAGGAAAGTATATAATAGCTGTGTCTTACCAGTACTCACCTACGGGGCAGAAACCTGGAGGCTTACGAAAAGGGTTCTACTTAAATTGAGGACGACGCAACGAGCTATCGAAAGAAGAATGATAGGTGTAACGTTAAGGGATAAGAAAAGAGCAGATTGGGTGAGGGAACAAACGCGAGTTAATGACATCTTAGTTGAAATCAAGAAAAAGAAATGGGCATGGGCCGGACATGTAATGAGGAGGGAAGATAACCGATGGTCATTAAGAGTTACGGACTAGATCCCAAAGGAAGGGAAGCGTACCAGGGGGCGGCAGAAAGTTAGGTGGGCGGATGAGATTAAGAAGTTTGCAGGGAAGGCATGGCCACAATTAGTACATGACCGGGGTTGTTGGAGAAGTATGGGAGAGGCCTTTGCCCTGCAGTGGGCGTAACCAGGCTGATGATGATGATGATGATGATGATGAAGCGTCCCTACAACAAAATTGCCTACCTTTTATGCTCACTTTGGATGCAATGCTGCTGTGTCTTGGCTCGCGACGCATACGATTGTAACGAATTACTTCAGTTAAGCTAAAATTCATGATAAATACCGTTCTTTACTATAACGCGGTGTTATATTGAAAACATTACCTAAAAATTCGGGCAAAACGTTTCCTTTGAGGTTATTTTTGTCGTTAATGGGATTAGCACTCAGGTGGTGTTGCAGATGTAATTTGGTGCTGCACTCTTAAGCCAATGTACACCCTTTGGGGTGTAAATTTGCCACACAACGATAATCATCATCCGTCTTGCCTGCGTTTCCTGCCTTGAAAACGCTGCGCTCGCTACTTTCCTGTCAAGAATGCTCTGTCGTGCTGATAATGCGCATGCCGTTCGTGACTTGGAAGTACCGGGCTCGACGCGTTAAAGAAAGGAAATGCGAACAAGACAGACGACGACTATAGTTGTGTGGCAAAAGGGTGTAATTTTGCTTAGGAGTATATATATATATAAATATGGCAGGTTCATTATAGACAGAATTGGTAAATATTCGTTTAATTTTATGTTGAATGAAACTCGTGTAAATTATAAGAGTGGTGAGAGGTGGGTGTAAGATTCGTATATTATTTATTTATAAGTGATGACGACATACATAACTGGTGGTGAAATAATAAGACTAATTTAGCGTGAGAAGATTTGCAAGATTGTTTATGTTTGTAAACTATGAAACGTATATACGTTTCTCACGTCATGATATCAACAGAGAGAATTGAAAGAGCGACCACCGAAAGGGGTCATGCATGAGCCGTGGTACTGCAGCCAGACTCCTCTTTAGCACCTTCTTCTAGACACGTCGCGCCATCTAGCGCCGCATACGCGCAATCCGCCTTCTTTGGAGTGTCATCCGAGTTTACACGGCCGACGCGTTGGTGCGTGCTAACGGTGAGATTAAATTGGTCAGTCTACGATCGCGGTCGAACGGACTGAAAGACTGCTGGAGTCGAGAGGCTAGAAAATTGATATAAACCTCAAAGTGTGGGTGTGTGTGTGTGGGGGGGGGGGTGAGTAGGATAAACCCCCGTGTCCCAAACGCTTCCTCCGCTCAGCACTCCATCCCCGACTCGAGAAAAACTGATAGCAGCACTCCGCCCTTTGACAAATGCAGGGAGCGGTGCTTCAGTGACACTTCACGGTGATTCTTGAAAAACCTAGTGGCTTCTTCGGCCGAAGGTCGGCGTTCTGCTCGAGTCGGTGGAGCAGAAGGAAAAGCTTCGGGTTCTGAATCATTTGAGAATACGTGGCTACGAATGCTAAACGCACTGACAGAGAAGGGATCGAAAAGCCGTGGTTGTCCAAGCAGAAGTAGTTTTGTGCAAGTATAATGAGTGTTTTTCGGAAACTCTTACATGCGCGAAACCCTGTGAGCCTTGGCTGACACTGTTTATACCCGCAGTACCACCGCCGATCGCTCTCCTTGCGGACAGAGTCGAACACAGCCGGCCGCTTCTCCTCCTTGTCAGCGACCGCACGCCCATTTGCTTTACGCGCGCTTGCTGCTGATGACGGCGTTTTCACGACCGGAAATGCAACCTTGCTTCTGCAAGCCTGGTAAACAGCATTGCTGTCTCGTTCACTATTTCAGCAGCCCTCGAAGATACGGAACTCCGAGACTCAAACAACAGAGAAGCGCGGAGTTGTACACAAAGTCAGCCATGTAGCGTAGCAAGACTCTGATGCGAGTTAGTTGGTTCATGATCTTGAAGCAAACGTTTACCAGCGCGAAGAAAACGAGACGAAGGACGAGGAACACGAAGAAATACAATACGAGCGCTGCCTGTGTTCAGCGCTCGTCTGTGTTTCGTCGTGTTCATCGTCCTCCGTCTCGTTTTCTTCGCGCTGGTAAACGTTTGCTTCAAGATATGTAGCGTAGGCTTCTTTCCTTACGACTTCTGTCCACCCATTTCACTGGGTAAGTCGAGAGGCTATTACGGGCTCATCCAGAAAGCTTTGTAACCTTCATGATGGAAAAGTGCACTGCCTAGATTGGAGACTGCAAGAACACAGGACAAAGCGCTTGTCCTGCGTTTTTCTAATGTCTCCATTTCAGCAGTGCTTTTCCATCATGAACGTTTACCTATACGCACAACTGACGGCTTTTCAATTTGTAACCTTCTTTCGTAGCGGCGATCCGCCGCAGATAATTTTGTGGTTGTGGCGTTGCGCAGGAATGCGTGAGGTCGCGGGTGCCACCCTGGCCGCGGCGGCCGCACTTCGTTGGGGATAAATTGCGCAAACACTTGTTCACTTAGATTTAGGTGCATGTCAAGGAGCACCAGGTGGTCAAAATTAACTCGGAGCTCCCCACTGCGGCAGGCCTCATAATCGTTTAGTGGTCTTGACACATAAACCCCCAGATTTAATTTAATTTCGTACCAGTGCCTCAGTCGCCGTGGTTGTTTCAGCGGTTATGGCTTTGCGCTGCTAAGCACGAAGTCACGGGGATCCAATCCCAATTTCGATGGGGGCGAAATACAAAGACACCCGTAGGCCGTGCACTATACAGATCCCTATAGGTGGTCAAAATTTCTGGAGGGGAAAGCTTCACTTCGGCGTGCCTACATCACGTCGTGTTTTTGTCACCTAAAACTTCGTACGCCGAATGCTGGACTTTTCCAGGATGAAGCGCGCTGCAGGAAGAGCTGATGGAAAATATTCAATCGGGATTACGTGCACAATGCGGTCTTTTCTTGGCGATGTAAGTGCGACAGCGAGTATTGCTGGCAAGGGAAAGGGCTTGTTCATAGATATTTCGCAGCGATTTGTAAACGCGTGGTCAGCAATTCAGCGAGGCGGGTGCGTCCCGCAAGAACGACAGCAGAAGTAGTATAAACAATTGGCGATTGTTTGCAGTTTTTCAATAAGCGCCTAGTTTCGTCTGTTGCCATAACAGGGTGTCTACCAAGTTGACATTTCCAAATTCCCTGAGTTTTCCAGGTTTTCCCTGAGCATTTGGAAGTATCTTCACTCATGGCACATGAATGTCAGTCAAGCAACTGTCAAATATCATCTCGACAAGTATGTTGCGGCATTGTAAGTTGCACTAACAGGTTTACACCTACGCAATAAAGTCATGCTCAGATGGACGAACGAGTCCCTGAAAGCTTTTGTTTCTTTTTCTTATTTTTGAGACACTGACTAACATTAAACTTGCGCAAAGGGAATTACGCAAATGCAGTTGTCATATTTAGGTGATGGGACGTAGCGGGACGTGTCATTACCGTGTATAAAGCCTTTGAAGCTGGTGATAAGAAAACATTGCGCCAATGTTTATGTGGTAGACTAGCATAAAAACGATGTCACGATGCTCACAGTGACATTAGCGAATCACATCGAATGCGACTGTTCGAGAAAAACGACCATAGAATGTGGAATATTTTCTTGTTCCTGACAAATTGAAATATGAAGGTTGCGGGCTATGTGTTTGTTAAAAACAATGAGCTTATTTACCTCATTTATTACGTGTATTGTGACTCCCAACACTGGACGTGGGGGAGCTTGTATATGAGAAGGAAAGTGAAAAGTGATCATACGTGGTGCGCCGTGTTCGTTTGCGCTGTGTTACACTTTCAACGTGGCATAACATTTCGAGAGACCGAGTGTCTGACGCATCAGTCATCCGCAAACGCTGCCGCCGCAAGAGCACCGCGCTCTGTGCAAGCGTCGTCGGGTCCGTGCGCACTCATTGCTGACGTTCGTGTCCCCACATCTAGGTATCCTCGAGGAACTACGGAAGCGCCGGTACGTGCAAGACGCCCTCGCCTGCCTTGCCAACGCTCTCGCCGTGTCCGGTGCCGAGGCGCCGCCGCTCGTTTACCTGTACGCGCTCCTGCGGGAGACAAACTTCAGCGTCGACCGTGCCTTTTCCCGGCTTTTGGAAGGTACTCTTTTCTGACTCACATTTTGCATTTGTTTGTGTTGTCACTCCTTGGTCAAGCTTGCTACGTCTCCCTTTTTTTCTTTTAATCCTTTTATTTGCTGCGTATTCTCCCTCCGCTCCATTCACCCTCCCCCCGCGCCCTCCTCTTTTTTTTTTTTTTTGAACCGCACCACCCCCGTTGATTTGTTGCGCGATGTCGAATAGTAGAGTCCCGCGCCTCCGTTGCTTGGGATCATTAAGCACGCTGGGCATCGCAGCGATGGCGAACGCTACTGCTTAGTGACAGCGTAGCCTGAATAATTTCATAACAGCGACTCGTTCGAGTATCGCTAAAGCTCGCGTAATTGTGTTTTCGTCGCAGCTTATGGAGTTTTTACCGTTGCTCTTATGATTGTACGAGCGAGCGCGGAGTGTGCTAACGACGGCGCATAGACAGCGGGCAACGATCGATCGATCAGCGAAAGAAAAAAAAATAAAGAAAGCAACTGTTTGACCGGCGGAGGGAATCCATGGGTGCTATTTTTTCTCCTCCTTGTTTTGAAGAAAAAGAAGATTTGCTATTTCCAAAACAGACACGTAGACGTGTGCTATATGACTTCAATTGTTGTTGCAAGCGCCGGCATAGGTTAGGCTGTGCAAAAAATTGTAATCTTGATTGAGGCTAATGACATCCTGGGGCTACTGATTTTGCATTATAAATCTGAGTTTGACGTCTCTATTTTGAAAGTTGGTGACAACAGAGACGGATGAAATGGCTGCCTGTTTGTGTATCCACCAGCTTGCTTTGCGTCGATACGTGTATAATCGCTTACTCTTGATAGGGTAAGGGACTACGTGACCAGCCACTCCTCATGATCTCAGTCGTTTCGGTGCCTGGTAACCGGGGAAAAAAAAATTGAATAGAAACATGAAAACAAAATCACCAGTGGCTCAAGCTTAGATTGTACGTACAAGATAACTGTCGTTTTTGCCAATGGTTCAACTTTCATTCCCGCTCGCTGTACGCGTCTTCCATCATTTTCCAACTCAACCAGTGAGCAATGTTCGCAGATTACTGGTACAGATATCACCTTTCGTATTCCGTACATGAGCAAGCGGAAAGCCTCTGCGCGTATCTGCTTGCGCTTTTTTGTTCCGCACCACGCATGCGTCGTATCCGCACGCTTCGCTGCACGCATTGCATGCGCACGGAGCAGGGCGAGCGCATCGCTAGCGATATCTGCAGCGTAGTCTCGTGATAGCCACCTCCGTTATTGGCGCACTTCTGAACCCTTTCACAACGGAAATATGAGTGTGCTGCACGAAAGTAATTGATTCTTCTGGTATCAAGTAATCCTGGTCCAAATAGATGGAACATACCAACCAGACTGCACACGTTTATGTCCGTAATCTTATTACGTGATTGCAAATGGAATCACTCAGACTTGGTGGTACCTACATAAATCAAGCACGTCATTGCACATGAATTACTGATATTCAGTGGTTGCACCTTGAAGGTGGGTCGCATCTGGGGCGTGTGTTGGGGGTCATATTGCTGTTGCCATTTGTATGAAACCATTTGCTCTATCTACCGAACCTGTCGTTTTTATCATTATTTCACCTACAGTGCTGAAAACTTCATCTTCACTTCAGTACAATTTGCACGGCAGAACACTCACAATACCAGAGAAATCTCCAATTGATAAAAAAAATGCAATTTTTTCAGCATTGTCTTCCCAAAAGTGCTGGGTGATCGCACAGACCAGCGCATAGGTTTGTCTTGAAGCAACCGTATAAAACAGTTCTATATGAGAGCACCTTGAAGAACTTATAAGAAGCTACAACTTAGTATGGCTGTCGACTAAGCGAGGCTCCTCCCTGTTTCGTTCCTTTTATCCCCTTTTTCTTTCTGTGCACACAATACTGCTGGGGGGTTCTTTCTGATTACGTTGGGAATTTTCTTCGTCACATCATCAACAATAATATTTTGGCTGGATAAGCGGTATTCCTTTGCTTCTGTTATTTGTCTATTTTTTTTCTTTTTCATATGATGATTCAATATGCGTGTCTGGCACGTCGCGTGACAGAACTTTCGGTTATACCCTTTTCCAAAAGAAGGAAAAAGAAAACAGTTAATGCTGACTTTTAACAACTACAAAAGTACAAGTTATCCGCTTGAACAGATTGCCCAAAGCACAAGAAGAGAGAAGTATATCTACAGCAAGCTTAAATTTACGGGCGCTGCATTTCATTTACGTACCCAACAGAAATTGTCCAGCAGGATCCGATGATTCCAAAATGGAATCATTTCTATTTCAGTCGTGTTTACAAAGAAAAAAAATGAAAGAGATTGTTTTGCTCTAACAAGCTTTATTTGGGGATCTTTCCTTAGGCTCAGTAAATCTAAATACTAGCAAAATAAACAATTCGCAGAGTGTTTCTTTGGATTGAATTCATAAACTGCGCGATGTGGTGCATGCAGATGCAGAAATACGGGTAAGTAGAGTGCCAGTGGTGCTGCACAAATCTCTCACACACATATACTTGTGCGTGCGCAGAGTGTCGAGAATACAGAAATTGAGGCCTAACCTTTCTAAGTGCAACAGTCTCGCCTTGGAAAATTTTAAGCCGCGCGTTCTTCCGGGGCAGATAAATAATGTGACTCCAAATGGAATAACTGGTACTGAAAGAGTCAGCAAGCATGCACGGTGTGGGCCTGGCGACGATGACGAGTCGTGGGCGCTTCCGTCTTGTATGGGTCGAACTGTGCGAGTTGCACTGGACTGGTGTTGTCTCTGTACACCCTTAGCTGGGCAACCCTTAGTATAGGTGCACAAATTCGCATTTATAAGGTACATTGTAACTAATATATTATAAGTTACATTGTAACTAATACAAAATATAAGGTACGTTGTAACCATTATATTACAAGGTACATTGTAACCAATATAATATAAAAGGTACGTTGTTACCCTTGAAAAATATGCAGCTTTATAGGTTACGCTGTAGTCCTTTATTTTCTAAAAGCAAATGTAACCTCTAAAGGATGTGTTAAATTTAGGGGTTACTTCAGTAACTGATACGTATATTTTCTTCTTGATTGCATTCTATTTTTATAGCCAAACTAGAAAATTTGCACTGCTCCACTACAAGATATTGCCATCTCGAATTGGGGCGATATTGTCATGCCTGCCAGCTGGCTATCTTCTCACCTCAGATTATAGCTATGCTGGTGTTTAAATTGTGGGACTATAAAAGAAGAGTCTTTCACTGTCAATGCATTTCATTAAAGCTTTAAAGAGAGCATGTAATTTGCTCGGATTGGTATCGACCCAAACATTTTTCTTTCAGTCCCATAATTCAAACTTCTACATGACAATCTGTGGCGAAAAGAAATCAGAGGCAACTGACAGGCATCACAATGTTGGCCCCATTCGAGATGCAGAACATTTTAAATCATGACGCCATGATAGATTTTATAGGTTAGCTATAACAATACAGCGTAATCACAATAAATACATCTGAATAAATAGCCAAAGTAACCCCTAAACTTAACATAGCCTTTGGGGGACAGTTCCTGCTTGACTGCTAATATAACTCAGCTGTAAGTTTCTAACATATGCTGCCTCTAAGTTAATGTCCCTCTAAAATATGTGGAAGCCAAAAATACCTTCAGTTCCTAGAGTATTACATACTTTGCAGAAAAGCCACTATTTATTAAAAGTCCATCTTCCAAAGGCACAAAATTACTTGAAGTACACTCAATGAAGAAAAACACTTGGGGAAGCAACATATGCATGAGTATTGTTGATTGGCCATAATAATTTAGTTCAGGTGAGCAAAAGCATACTGCAAAGCCCTGCTGGCAATAATATTGTGACAATGAGTTGTTTTAATGTAGTTGAAGGCAATGTCATTATTTCAATTCCTAACTATGCACCTAGCCTTTGTAATAAGCTGTTCCGTTTAATATTCTGTGAATGTTCTCGAAAAATAAGTTGGAGTACTCACAGGTACGAAATTCTTTATTACAAGTTTTTTGTTCAACAAGGTGTGATACAAAAATACCATCCATGAGGCCTCCCATATACAGTCATTGAAGCACAACTGTGTAAAATGACAAACATCAGAATTGATGCTACTTAATAACTGCAATACTAGATTTCTGCAGAGGCACAGAGATATATACCGATCTGCTCACTGAGCAAAGGGCAAATAGAGTGCATTACATTTTGCAAAACAACCATCTACGTGGGTGAATTAAATGCTTAAGCTATGTTTATAATTCTGAGGCCTATGAATACACAAATGAAATAAAATTAACCAGCCTTCACCACAAGGGAGAGGAACAGATGACTAGAGCAAGTAAATGCACTGCTTGTCACTAGAAGTAAACAATGTATGACGTGAAAAAAACAGCTGCTTATGGTGTAAGCCTCTCCCACCTTTGGAGCTAACCAAACGCATTGAAGTAAATCCCACACTATGTTGTTTTTTTCTTTCACTTCAGAGTTGGTGAAAAACATGGAAAGCAGCGCGAACAGCACTACTCCCTAGATTACATTTTTACTGCTTAGGAGCGCAAAGAGACGTTTCAGACGGGTAGAAAGCAGTCCTTTCACTAGTTTGTCTCCTGGCAGCACAACTTTTTGCACGAGAGCAAGTATTTGGTAAAATGCAAATGGATATTCTAGGTTCTTAACATAATATGCCAAAGGCAAAAAATAAGTGCCCGTTGTATTCCAGACGTGCAGACAGTGATGACTTCGGCTTGGCTGCCAGCAAAAATACATGTCTTGTCAGGAGCGCAGTAAATGTGAGGTGCTGTTACTTGGAGCTCATCAGCTGGCAATGCCATCTATGAAAAGAAATTAAAGATGACATAAACCACTGCCCGCAATTTATTTATGTAGTTTAGAGCACGGCATGCATGTCGCATTTTCCCACATAATAAAACAAAGAGATGTACGAACAAGGGCAAAAGGAGAGAAGTAAGCTAGGAAAGCTGGCACTACTAAACCAGGCAGGTGTGTTACTCACAGTAAACATGCATTGACTGTGCCTTAGTAGTTTGGATTTCCAAACTCACTGAAAACAACTTACGCTCAAAACTCGCATCTGTAGCCTAGTGTAGGTTGAGCCAGTTCCCCTGCGTTGTTCTCTTAAAAGTTCGCATCTCTTTACGTAAAACAATATCCACTGTCAAACGTTAAACCCGAACGAGAGCACGGATACCTATCCAGCTCAGCTGCATGGCACGGCTCCCGACGGCAGACGACGGGCGCGGCTGTGCTCGCATCACTGCCGACGGCGCTGCTAATATTAGCGTATTTTTTGCATTGTGTATAATTATTGTGAAGAGCGACAGCAACGGTATGAAATATTGCGGCTTGTGAGCGTCGGTGATTCATTCCGAAACGCCATAAGCCTTCGCTTCGACGTGAACCGGAAAAGGCCTAGCGACGATATCGGCGCCGCCGAGCGATGAGCGGCGGTAAGGCTGCCGACGCTGCCAGAACGACCACTCCTCGGTCGCTACTTCACTGTACGGATGCGACACAAATGGGTCCCGGTAACATCATATGATCACACCCTATCTACGGCAAGCAAATCTCGCCGTTCGCGAGGAAAGCCGCCGTCGAACGGCGGCCTGCCGTGCCGGTAACGTGGACGAGCCCTAAGGTGTCGTTTTTGAGCGTGGAAGAAACACGGATGCATTTCCGCGCAAATCGCTACTTACCCCTTTGCTATCTCTCTCTTTTTTTTGCACTTCCCTGACCTATAATGAAAGAAAAGGTGCAGCCTAGCTATATGCTGAATACAGACAAACCATATATACAATGCAAGAACACTTACCAAGTTCGTCTATTTTCCCATGCGATCCGGGGCTGTGGTCGCAGTAGTCACAGCGAATGTTCGCCGAAATGAGGACACTGAAGCGCTCACAGTCACAAAATGGCTTTTTGCAGCGGCCGCGCATTATCCCAAACAAAGTTTCTGTTCGTCACTGCCATTGCGACTGACGCCGGAACTATCAACAAAACACACATACACAGCTCACAACGCCATGTTTGCAACTACTTCCCGTCATGCAATGCTAAAGCTATATACGGAAACGCGGAGAGATGACAATAAAAACTGGGCCGCTGCTTCTGTACTGAAGTACAGTAACTCAAGCACGATTCGGACATTCTGATCCGGCTGCGCATATTCAAACGAAAACAGGTTCGTTGAGGGTAAAACAAAAACACAAACTTATGGACATAGTGCGCTCTTGGAAACAATGCTGCTGCATTGGACAGAATTATTCTTTATAGCTATCATGGTGGTAGAACTTCAGCCAACTGTACTTTTGATCTGTCTACACGGCTCCGTGGCAATGGAGCGGCTGTATGCGGCTTTTCCGTGCTGGGTTTGCTGCGCTAACATGCATTGGCGCGTTGCATCAACCGTGTTGCTGCTGTACAATACAGGGAAATGTGGCGTGTTGCAGACGTTGACTCGTACCGTTGCTGAGTGCACAAAAAATAATGGGAGAAACGTGCCAAGCGTTTTAATAATTGCATTTTGTTTGCTCCGAATTCGCACCTCGGCTGCAAAGATTGTTTGCTAAAATGCTCAGTTAATATATCTTCCGTTGGGGCAACACTCATTGAATTCTTTGGACGCTTTCTAGGCAACGACGCATTGCGCTGGATGGCTGTAATATGAGGAAAACGTTCGTACATCAGCCTGCGATCGAGCTTGCTCCATGAATGCACCCAACCAAATTCGCACTGAGTAAACACGGCAAAAGGCCCTTCCAGGTTCCTACCATATAATAATAAAAACCATGCTTCTTTTTTCTCCCCTCATGAAGAAGGCAGAAGTGCCAGAGGAGCATTATTTTATCATGTTATAAGCTAAACGTATGTCAAAAGGGCTCCCCAATCCGTGAATGTGAGACCCATTAGAAACAACAAAAACACTTGCGGTGGCATGTGTCGGCAGCGGCATGCGACGGCAACGATATAGATTTCTGCAGGACACATGTAGGGTCTGTGAAAAGCGCTAATTGTATATAATACTTGCTCAGTCGATGGTTGTACTTCCGGCAAGAATCGTCATTATTCTTGCAGAACGTTCTTTTCTCGCGGCCTACTTCCGATATGCGGCTCTGCCGGCTCAATGAGTAATTTGCTCTCACTCAAAATTTACGACAGAACACCCGCACAAGTGCTTATCAAATGGATCAACCATGTGTGCACGCAGGTAACTTATCCTACGCTTTGTTAATGTGTAAATTGCGAACTTCCCCTTTCTATTTAATGTCTCCGTGGGGTCTCGGTTAAAGGTTACTAAAATTCTATAGGTTACAATATAGAGGTTACATGCTGGCAGCAGATCAATGTAACTAATGAGCAGCATTCGTATCAATCAGTTTCGTCATTGTAACCCTTAGCATGAGCAATGTAATGAAAACATCAAAAGGACAGGCGAAGTAACCGTGATTTTATTCGTTACTCATGTTTATAGGTATACTTATAGGTTACCAAGATTAGAGTGTAGGGGCGTACAACCACTGCGACGAAAGGCGCGATACGTTACCGATGATCGGACAAAGCAAATATGCCTTCGCTACTGAGCGGATTGCGTTCGATGGTTCCTTAGCCACTAGTGGGCTCATTATTAGTTAGGCTGCAGAGTATAGCTGCAACCAAACGCGCGCGCGCGGTAAGCGACCGCTAATTAGCGCTGCTAAATGAATGCAAAATGAGTAGCGATAACTATGTATGGTAATGAATACGCGCGTGTGTGCTTTCTTCGCGTACTTTGTTATTCTTTCCTCGTCACCATGTCGTGTCAATCTGCATGAAACGTAGTTTCATGCGCTGAAGCACAGAAGTAACTGGAACGCCAATGTTATTCTCCGCAAAGTTCGGGAATCTATATCTCGAAACTGGTGCCGTCCAGAGAATTCGCTCCTACGGGATCCGCCTTGTGGAGTTCACTGCTAGAATTTGTAAATTGCAATATGGGTCATACGGTAATTAACTAAAAAGTTAATTGGTGAATTCCGGTTGATTAGTCGAGTTTGCAGTTCAATTTTTTTGTGCAAGCAGTGTGCGCCGCTTCGAGTAGATCGGCACATAAACTAGAATTGAGCTATCTGCCAAAGGCAAGCTTTATGAAATTTTGAAAGTGTTCGCTGAAACACCCTGTATATATATATATATATATATATATATATATATATATATATATATATATATATATATATATATATATATATATAAAGACTGTGCGTGTTTCTCTTCTAGCTTCTTGCTGCACTCGGGTGGGTGATATCCCTTTTCAGAGACGTTTCTGCACCTTGCGCATTTCCGCGGAATGGAACGATCACTATAGCCGGAATAACCTGAAAGTTCTACTGCTATTTCACTCGACATCCGTTCTTCCCGTCTCGAGTGATGTGATCCGCCTAAATTTTCCGCAGAATTGTCAACTTGATGTGGGCGTTCGTGAGATAAAGCTCGATGAAATATAATAATAATAATAAAAAAAGCACTGGCTATAGATATCTTGACCTCAATGAGGCTTCCGTATACCGGGCCCATATACTGACAGGTGACCACCATTCACCCTTTGCTCGGCGCAGCTCGTCTCGAGGTCCAGTCGTTGGCGATCCAAGACTCATTGCAAAAGCAGCCGGCGGGCACGGCTGTGGCGCCTGCCCTCCACATGTGGTGGAACGTGCCCTGCCCGCCGTGCTCCACCACGGCCACTACCAGCCTGGTGGCGGTGCCCACTTTGCCTTCCCTCCTGCCACCCGGGCTGCCGGCGCCGCAAGCGTTTCCCGTTGCCGTCGGCGCGCGGCCGAACGCGACGGCCGTGCACAGCCGCCCTCGCATCGCCGCGGCGTCCGCGCCACAGCGACCCGCTTCGGAGCTCCACGAGAGGCGTCGTTCAAGAAGCGGCGACTCGTCGGACGACGACTCGCCCTTGGATGTGGAGTGCGAGCGCGGACAGTCGCCTGGCTTCAGCCGCTCGCCCGGCGCGTCGCAAGATCGGAGCAGGCTGTGTGCCGCCGCGCGTAACTCGTAACTTCGTTGCGAACTCCGTCCTCAACAGCTAGAGGCGACGGTAACGTTCGCTGTGGATTGCGCGGTGCGGCACGCTGCTGTACGAGTAGCGTATACACGTCTGCCATGGCAAGCGTCGGGTGTACCTCATTGAATAGGGGAAAGCAGGCATCGAGGCAGCGAGCCCGTGTCAAATGCACCTTAATGCTTTGCTATAAGCACTGAGCGATTGGCGAACGTCCAGCTTTGCGAAGAGAGGGGATGGAAGGGCAGAGAAAGCTGCGCCGTAGAACAGAAATGATAACCATCGCTTACATTCTCAGTAATGAATCGCATCCGAGGTATGTATGCCACAGCCGAGTAATCTGAGAGAGCATGGTTATGAGAGGTCAGAAAATGCACGCCTGACGCCAAAACTCAACTTACAGCTGCCATGACATTAGCTGCACATTATGATAGGGACGGAACAAAAAGATAACGAAAAGGGAAGATGCAATACACTGGGATTACAGATTAAAAGATCAGCTACTTACAGCACCAATGCTAGGGTAAGAATCAGAGCCAAATGTATCTATGTCCCTTTTAAAAAGTTGACTACAGTTCCTGTCACAAGGACCATCTTTTGCTGAAGGAACAGAATGCGCTCTAAGCGAGCAGAAGAATTCGATCGCGACAGGCCGTTGCAGCGAAAATCGTCGTTGGACGCTCTCTCCGGCATCTCGCTAAAGATGGTGACGACGACGATCTTAAAGGGACATTAAAGTAAATAGTAAGTCGACGTGGACTGAGTAAATACCATTCCAGAAGCCTCGCAACGCTTGTTTTGTGTCAAGAAAAAACTTAGTTCACGTGAAAAATTGCTTCTGAAGGGTTCGAATATCTTTTTTGAAATTCAAATCAGCCGTCAGCCAACCAGGGCTGCGGTGCCGTTGCGTACGCCATCACCGTCCTTTGCTCCCGTCGGGGATTAAAACGGCGCCCGGCAGACACTGGTACCGAGCCAGTGGATTCGCCGCTGCACCTGCTCTTCGCTCAAGTGTCGGAGCCCGTTCGGGCATCCTGTGACATCACACGGAAGTTGGATTTTCTGCTCCCTGCGGTTTGCGCGAGTTTCGCGAGCCGGCTAAACCAGCGCAGTACCATCTGACAACGAAATTAGTGAAAGACGAAAGCGGTGGGTGGCACGAATCGAGCGAAAATGAAACCTTTCGACCACCCGCGTCGTTGTCGAGGCTAAATTCAATTAGTTCTTTTTTCCAAAAATGAGACAGAACTGGACAAGTAGCATATTATTTTACCTTATAATATAATACAGGTATGTTTTTAGTAACGATTGGTTGAGTACTTGTGACAGAAGTTAACTGAGGAGTGCTTTCGTCAATGGGCAAGTACTTGAATGTCCCGGGGGAGTCTCTAATCACGTGCTGCATTTACCTCAATTTATAGATTATTAAGGCTCTGTTCGCGATAATATTCACGCCTTAGAGATTCTCGAACACCAATCTATCACTTTAGCTTGATTCAATATTTGCCTTTTCTGTCCCTTTAACAGCATGTGGGATATCCACTAAGGATAATTTACCAAGAATCGAGCCATCTAGACAAAATGTGTTATAAAAGCTGAATAAATGACGACAAGAAAAAGCGTGTTACGAGCTGGTCAAGACATCTTTATTTGTTGCGGTCACATCAAAGGACAACAACAACAACAACGACGACGACGACGATAATAATAATAATAATAATAATAATAATAATAATAATAATAATAATAATAATAATAATAATAATAATAATAATAATGATAATAATAATAATAATAATAATAATAATAATAATAATAATACTAAGGCTTAGACCGGCCTGCTTGTGTTGTTTTGTATATTGTGTGGCAATAAATATTATTATTATTATTATTATTATTATTATTATTATTATTATTATTATTATTATTATTATTATTATTATATACATAGATCTGTTGAATGAGTCAAAACACACCACAGCTTCGTTGCTCGTCCTTCTCAACGGAGGGGAAGGGCTGATGAACTTTTTTTTTCTTGAAGACTATGGTTTGCCGAAAGCTCTTCTTGTCGGTAATGATCAAGACATAGTTGCCTAGTGAACACGGACGCTGGCCCCATGAATACTAAAAGTTGAAGAGCGCAAAAGATGATTGTGAACGAGGATTCCCTGTAGGAGCGGAAACGTCTTTTGTTCTTTGAATTTTTTA